>NC_073313.1:231453768-231743768 GCF_027595985.1 Sorex araneus | reverse complement strand
ATGAATGGATATATTGTGTCATTACATAAATTAAAAAATATTATCAAATATTAGATTCCTAGTTGTTATTATGAAAGTCAGCTAAAAGACCTATTAGCATCACAGAATTCATATTTTGAATTATATATATACATATATACACACAAAAAGTTAGACAATATAGTTAGGGCAAGAAAATGGAAAAAGCAATATAATTATTGCAGTGGAATAGCCAAAGGTATTATTTATTGTTGAAATGATTAATAGCTTAGAAAAGTTGAATTATTTTAACTATCTTTAGCATAAAAGATATAATAATCACTCAATTATAATTAAAAAGTTTCTTAGAATCCAGTAAAAACAATTATTAGATGGAATGAGAAAATATTTCATTTAAAACAATGTAAAATATGAAACAGGAATCAAGTCAATAAAATTCATAACTAAAGGGTGTATAGCAGAACTTCAAAGTTTTATGTCTGGCTTTAAAACAGGAGGTTTAGACTTCAATAAATAAAAGACAGGGGCTAGGAATATAGGTATTTATAACTTTTAAAAATTCTACAAGTGAGTACAAGCACTGTAGTACTGTCTTCCCATTGTTCATCGATTTGCTTGAGTGGGCACCAGTAACGTCTCCCATTGTGAAACTTGTCCTTACTGTTTTTGGCATATAGAATATGCCACGGTAACTTGCCAGACTCTGTCATGCAGGCGAGATACTCTGGGTAGCTTGCCAGGCTCTCCGAGAGGTTCGAAGGAATCGAAACCGGGTTGGCCGCATGCAAGGCAAACGCCCTACCCGCTGTGCTATCCCTCCATATTTCTGTTTAATAACTGAAAGATGATATCATAAAAAGTTTTTATTAAAATTAAATATCAAGCATAAATTTTTAGTGTTTAAATTGTTCTGTAATTGTCCTTTTGTACAATTATAATAACAATTTACATTGTGCTCTATACTCTACATTGCTTTGTTTATTGTTCTCCAAATATTCCCATTATTTGCCTCCTTTTTGTGTAATCTCTTGCCCTGGTTTTCTTTGAAACATATCACTATATTGAATCAAACTAGCATACTAATAGAATAATAAAAATATTTTAACATTGGATTGTAGGAACTCAGAAGATACAGTGTATTGATTTTAGTGTAATATTAGAATGGTTTACTATGGGAAACCATTATAGCTATGGGAAGTCTGCTTAGATCTCTTTTCAGGGATCCACAAAAAGGTTCAGATCGAAAAAAAAAAGTGAGGCCCTCTGTAAATCCAGGAACTGTGTCCTTATTATGAAAGCTGAACAATCTCACTACCCAGATCATCTCTAAATCAAATTATTGCATGATCTTTGTATAGGGGCAAATAGTCAAGGATCTTTGCAATTCTGGAGTTACCACACATGACCTCTTATAATTGAAGGACTTTATTTTGGAGACCTTTTGGCACTCAGTGAAATTAATACCATGGACTATAAAAGAAGGTTTGTCACAAGGTGTACACAGCAAGACATTTTTTTTTTGTGGTGGGCCACTGATGCTTTTCTTGTTGAAGATTTTGAATATAAACCTGAGACATCTATCTATTAACCTATTCATTGATTTATCCATTCATCCACTCACCAATATATTTTTATAAGTAAAGAACTCATTTATGAGTTGTTTTTCCATTAATATCAACTACTCTGATTAGAACACTATGCTGAGTATGAGAGGAGTAAAGAGAAATAATGCACCAACTCAGATTATAATCTGATAAAAATTATCTTTTTTATACTTTAACATACGTTCTCATGGTTATAACATGACATATATAGGAGGTACTTTTACTTACTTCTCTAAATAAATGACCACTGAAATTAAGTAAAAAGGATAACAATGAATGTCACCAAATTGTTTTCATTTTAGGTGATCCAAAATAAGAGAGCATCCAAGACAGTGGAACTTTCCATAGAACCTTTTCTCCAAAAGGTTTAAAATTGATGTTATGTTTTAGATTTCAGATTTAATTTTCTCTCACCTCTATGTCTTTTGCAATTTCGACCACATTTTATTTGAAAAGGCAATAGTTCCCAAAGTATGTGGGACTTTAGTGATGGGATTTCACAAAAGCTTTAGTTCCAGGGATATTGGATTAGTTTGCCCCCAGAATTTAGTGATAAATGTCCCATGGTTTAGTGGCAGGGGATTATTGACTAAAATAGTTATCAGTGAGGAACCCAGAGCAGTGAGGAATAGAACAAATCTAATGTGAAATGAACTTCTTTGAAAAATAGCTTACCAACAAGCCATGTGGCAACCACTTCAGCCCATTGAAACTCTCCTGGAACATTTTCAGGAAGAGCTTGATTGCAAGCTATGCGTGGCTGCCTCCACTTCTCATTTCAACAACACTGGGCATATTTTCTAAACTCTTCCGAGCATAATAACAGACAAGCAACCCTATAATGCAAGGCTATAATTCCACCGAGGGGTGCTGGCGGTGACATGTACCATGAAGTCAGAATCGGAGTGGTTTGTCACCAGAACCCCCAGGGTAGAATTATAGCCTCATTCACTTCTTGCTTATTTTCTTTAATATGTAGATGTCACTTTGCCTCTCCCATCCTGTGTAGATCTTACCCCTGATTTCCTGGCCACCAAAGAACACTGTATCTCCTACTGTTTTGATAATTTGCTGGATCGTCACTAATTTATGTCTATAATATAGGCATACTCCTGATTGCTTCTTTTATTCTTGTCTGAAGTTTGTTGCTTGGTATAATCGGGCAGGTTGATTAGATTTGGGTTGGTCTTGTAGGTAGAGGTTATAGGACACTGTGCAACCTTGGTTATAAGGAACATTTTTTGTTATTGTTTGTTTTGGGGGGGAAGTCATATTTGGTGGTGCTCAGGGTTTACTCTTGGCTCTGCTCAGGAATCACTCCTGATGGGCTCAGGGGACCATATGGGGTGCTGCAGATTAGCCAGTAGGAAACGCCCCACCAGTGTACTATTTATTGCTTAGACTCTAGGATGTTAACTTTAGACACAAACAGAGACACAGAGAGAAAACAGACTGAGACTTGGGGAGGCCTATGAGGACAAACCTGTAGAATAAAAGGGCAAGATCCAAATAAGAAAGACGATTCCTAATAGTTCCTTGAATATGTAGGGTATTAAGGAGTGCCTACACATTTTTATAGCTATATTATTTCCGTGAATACACATATGCTGTGCTTCTATAAAAACTAGCATAAAGGTAACAATATAATAGCTTTGAATGAACTAACTTTAACACTTTAAAACTTCCATCCTGTTCCAAACTCAGAGTCACACATATTACAATCTGAGAATTTTGCCTGATTTTAAATATATCATAATCTAACTCTTAAAGTCTTGAGGAACATGTATTATTCCTATAGATGTTCATAGTCGTAGGTGAGAACTCAAGCTTTTTAACATACACAACCCTTAGGAAGCGTTAGATGTCTCTTAACCAAGAATTTATAGTTAATTGCTTAGTTCAAAGCTTTTCTCACTCAAATGGTCCCTTCACATTTTTTCCTTATTTGTGTTCTTTATATCTGAAATCCCTACATGATATTTTCTCAGTTTTTATATCCAATTTTTTTCCCATAGAATTAGAATCCCATGTCCTGGAATTCTTGTGAATAATATGTATATGTAATATTATATAATTATTTTGTTATTATGTACTACTACTACTACTATATTAATTATATGTTAAAAGCATGTTTAAAATATGTACATATATACAATGATATATATTAAATATATATTAAACTCATGTTTATATATTCATCACTGTCACTGTCATCCCGTTGTTCATTGATTTGCTTGAGCGGGCACGAGTAACGTCTCCATTGTGAAACTCACTGTTACTGTTTTGGCATATTGAATACGCCATGGGTAGCTTGCCAGGCTCTGCTGTGGGGGTGAAACATTCTCAGTAGCTTGCCAGGATCTCCGAGAGGGGTGAAGGAATCGAACCCAGGTTGGCCGCGTTCAAGGTAAACGCCCTACCCGCTGTACTATCGCTCCAGCCCATATATTCATGTATATACATATATATTTTGAACATGAATGATGTTTTTACTAAATGCCAAGCATTAGGTTAGTTAATATTTTATAATTTGCAAAAGATATATGTAGATAGGTTGATATGTAATGTTAATGTTATGCCTTGTTATATGTATTGTGTTGACTTATAATAGAATTATATATGGTTGATATCCCATTTTAATAACTGCAAACACTCAAACTTTAATTCTAGTAATTCACTTTTTAATGGTAATATCATTAGTAAATAACAAAGTCATGATTTTAACCCTGATTTTCTGCCGCACAAACTGGGCTATTCTACCTTCAAGGATGAATAAACTAAGTAATAGGCCGACAGAAGCAGGATCTTTAGGGATGTGATCAGCTGAAGGTAAGTTCAATGATTAAATAAAAAATGGAGCCTGCCGGGCTGGAGCGTTAGCATAGTGGGTAGGGTGTTTGCCTTGGACGCGGATGCTGATTCGAATCCCAGCATCCCATATGGTCCCCTGAGCACTGCCAGGAGTAGTTCCTGAGTGCAAAGCCAGGAGTAACCCCTGTGCATCACCGAGTGTGACCCCAAAAGCAAAAAAAAAAAATGGAAACTGCATGAAATTTAACTTAATTTTTCTACTAACATTTTTCCTTCCCTCCTCTGGTGGAAGTAGAGTGGTATGATCTGTCCCATCATCTATCTCAAACACAGACCCATGACATTTTTTAAATTTAAGATTTGCCTTATTTACAATATCCAGTTCCACTTCTCTATTATATAAGGAAAAATACTGTTTAAGCTAGTTTATGTTCCCATTCAAATATAAATATTTCAAATAATAGTCTTTCTATAATAAATATAAATTTAATATATCTTCACTTCATTCCTTTCTCCATTAGTGTACTTCTATTTTTTTTAATGATTTGATGTAAATTTCATTGCTGATCCATACTTTGTTTTTATATATTAAGCATATCTTTTTTTCAATGGAATCACTATGAGATATAGAGTTACAAAGTTGTTTATGGGTTTCAGTCATAAAATGTTTGGCCCATCACTTCACCAGTGTATATTACCTACTAATGGCGTCAGTTTCCCTCTATGGCAGATACTTTTCTGTCTGTCTGTCTGTCTGTCTGTCTGTCTGTCTGTATCTCTCTTCCTTTCTCCCTCCTTCCTTTTATCCTATTAGGCACTATGGTTTCAAATACTGTTACTGAGAGGTTACCATGTATATTACTTTACCTCCTTTCAGCACTCAGTTCTTATCCTGAGTGATCAATTCCAATTGTCATTGTCATATGGGTACCTCTCTGTCCTAATTACACTCCCTGTCACTTGTGTTAAGCTTCCAACCATAGATCAATCCTCCTGGCCTTGTTTCTGTTGTCTTTGGGTTTTATTCTAATAGCATAAACAAGGGCTGTATCAATAGTACAGAGGGCAGGGTGTTTGCCTTGAATGCGGCCAACCTGGGTTTGGTTCTTCCGTCCCTCTCGGAGAGCCTGGCAAGCTACAGAGAGTATCTCGCTTGTACAGCAGAGCCTGGCAAGCTCCCCGTGGCGTATTCAATATGCCAAAAACAGTAACAACGAGTCTCACAATGAAGACATTACTGGTGCCCGCTCTAGCAAATCGATGAGCAACAGGATGACAGTGACAGCATAAACAAGTCCTTTTATTCTTGTATTTATTTATCAACTATTTACAAGGTTTACCTTGAATTTTATAAAAATATTTTTGGCATTTATAAATATAATACATACTTTCCGCTTTAGTTTTTTAATGTTATATAATGCAAGGCATTACCATATTGTCAGAATCTAAACCATTCTTGCATTCTGGAATAAACCTACTCAGTCTTGGTACGTTTCTTTTAATATACTACTGGATTAAATTTCCTAATATACTATTCATGATTTATGTATTTATATTTTATGAGTATGGTTTTCTAGTTAGTATAATGTGCTTCATTTTTGTGAGGGTTATGTTAGATTGAAAAATAAATTAGGATACTTTCTATTTCTTCCTTCTAAGGTTTTAAACAGCTTTAATAGATTCTTTTTCTTGATGTTTTAATGGAAAATGCCTATAAAATTAAGAGGGCCTGGCATCTTTCCTGAAAGATATTTTTTGAACAAACCTAAAATTCTTTTTACTTTTCAATTCTCTTACTAAGTGAATCTTGATAATTTTTATCTATTTTGTATAACCTTTCAAAGTTATTTGCTTAAGGGGCCAGAGAGTTAATATAGCAGACAGGGTGTTTACCTTGCACCCGATCTACCCGAGCTTCAGTTCCTATCACTCCATAATGTTCTCTGAGCACCTCCAGGAATGGTCCCTAAGTATGAAATCAGGAACAAGCCCTGAATACTGCCAGGTGTGGCAGCAAAACCAAGCAAACAATAACCAATCTTGATTAATATGTACGGTTTTAATTTTGTCTTTATAAAGTTCTTTTCCTTTTTTTCTTAAACCTGCTGCCATACAGGCTATCGTGTGGTACTGGGGATCATAACCTGGACTTGCATTTGCCAGGTATATGCTCTACTGCCTGATATATCTCTCTGGCCTAAGTAAAGTCTACCTCCCTTTCTTCTACCCTTTACATTCCAAACCGTATTTTATTCTTATTTCTAGCTAGTAGTGCATTCCAACTGATTTTTCAGGAGCTATTTTAGGCCTCAGGACACAGTCATTACCAAGACAGGCAGGACATCTGCTCTCATGGGATACATGAAACAGTAATTTTTGTTCACTTTAAACTCTCTGAACAGAATTGACAGTTTGGATTGTATTTCTCATTTTGCCTCTTTTAGTCTTCTTTTTAGTCTTCCAGTTGGTTGGTGTTTTTATATTGCTTCTTTTTCGTATTAAGAGTTTAACCTTTTGTTATCTTTTTATGCTTTATGCATTCTACTATATTTGCTCAAACTTAATATTAATTATATACTTTAAAAATATTCTAGTCTTATTATGGGGGTTGGACAGAGGCTACACCTGACTGTGTTCAGGGTTTGTCCTAGTATATTTTATGCAAGACATTTTTTCAAGGTTTTGGGATTTTTTTTTCATAGATTTAAATAGTGCTCACACCTCTACAAGTTGGCTCGTCAACTTTAGTCTGTATTTCTTGATGTCATGTTATAAAAGATATGAATTTATTGTTTAGCTCATTATGGAACTACAAATTAAATTTCTTTTTTTTTCCAGAAATTTAAAGATAGTGTTCTGATGCTTTCTAGAGTTTATTATAAATTCTTAATTACTCTCTATAGAAGACTTTTTAAACTTCAATTCAGCATTTTGTGTACAGTAATGGTATTTCAATAATTTTTATTAAGCTGGATTAGTACTTGTTAGGATCTTTAAATTTAATAATTTGTATCACATATTGATTAAATGAATTACCCAATATTTCTTTGTTTTGTCTTTTTGTAACCTCTATTAGTTGGATATTGAAGCTGATTTATTTCCTGCCATTAGTGAATACAGCTGATTTTCTGAGAAATTTGTGCTTTTATCTTTTAATCTTTGCATTAATTTTTCACCCACTCAATATTCAAAACATTACTTAAAATGTTAAGCTTTTAAGAAATATTTGACATTGTATTTGGATCATGAAATTTAATCATATGTTCTTGCTTTATAGATAAGATACAGCATATATCTCCAAGTATAATTTATATTGTTACTTAGAATTCTATTGTGTTCTCTACTTACTCTAGAGGGGTTTTAGTCATTATTTTTTGGTATTTCCCTTTTACTTTTTTCTTTTAATTCCTGAATATATCATGATTCTTCGTGAATTATTTATTCATTACAGAGAGTTATCTTAGGGTTTTTTTGTTTTTCTATTTTATGAAGATAGGTTTCCTTATAGCCCTCTCTCTAAATGGGGGACATATTGTGAGCTTTATATCACTGCAGTCTGTCAGTAGGCAAGAGTCTTTGAAGTGGTGGTAAGAATCGGGGAGCAAAGCTTGATGTACTTCAAATAGCCAATGGTCAAATATGCAGGCTTTCTTTGGAAAATTAAACACTATAAAAGATACCATATATTTTTGAGATATATACATCATTTTGGACTAGAGCAATAGCACAGCGGGAAGGGCATTTGCTTTGCATATGGCTGACCTGTGTTCAATTCCTCTGGCCCTCTCGGAGAGCCCGGCAAACTACTGAGAATATCCTGCCCGCATGGCAGAGCATGGCAAGCTACTGATGGTGTATTCAATATGCCAAAAACAGTAACAACAAATCTCACAATGGTGACATTACTGGTGCCTCCTTGAGCAAATCAATAAACAATGGGACAACAGTGCTACACATAATTTTATTGAATATGAATTCTATGGATTTTTAATATGGGAATATTGTGACTACTCTTCTGTTGGGACCTTACCAAAAAATTAATCTCATTTTTTTCTCTATTTCCTAACTGTTCTTGAATCATTCTAATGATTCTAGAATGTAGAAAGAAAAATATCTTATTAGTTCTAGTAAAACTCTCATGTCTTTTTATCTAAAAGATTCCTTCCACTTAAAAAATTCTAAACATTGGGGCTGGAACGATAGCACAGTGGATAGGGTGTTTGCCTTGCACACGGCCGACCCGGATTCGATTCCCAGCATCCCATATGGTACCCTGAGCACTGCCAGGGGTAATTACTGAGTGAAGAGCCAGGAATGACCCCTGTGCATCATCAGGTGTGACTGAAAAAGCAAAAAGAAACCCCCAAAAAACAAAAAAAAATTCTAAACATAAGTAAAAATAACTAGCTTTCTCAGGATTTTTTTCCTATTTTTTGTTTAATTATTAATATTTTTGGTGCATTGTGACATGACTAAATTTTGGAAAAGGAAATTAAATTAACTTGTAACTTAATTCTTCATCTCAAACTGGAAACTATGATGTTATTTAACATGTAGTATGTATATAAATGAAACAATGCCAAGAATACTATGAGGACCATGAACACACTTAAGTTCCACCCATGTTATCTGAACACCAAGGCAATAGGGATAATTATACTAGATCCTGGAGATATTGGCCAAATATGCAGGCTTTCTTTGGAATATTAAACACTATAATTTGCATATTTTTAAGAGCAGGAGCACATGGTTCCTGTTCTTAAAAAATTTTAAATTTATTGGAGGAAAATCAGACATGCAGAAAAATAATTATAATAGAAAGCAATATGAAAAATGATAAACATATATAAGATTGAGAAATGATAAATTAGGGAGTGATTATATGCTTCAAGCCCCAGAGAGGACCTCAAAGAGACACTAATGCCTGGAAGAGTCTTATTTTTTACCTATTTTTTACCTCAGTCTTTCCTGAATCTTTAGGAGAAAGGGGGTGCTAATTCCCAATTTTCTTTACTTAAGGTCTAAAAAACAGTTAACAAAAGCAAGCTAAAATGTAACTTTAATTGATAGAGAAATCGTTTAGGCCAAAATTGCAGCAGTAAATTGTAAGACTCATAAAATGGATTTGAAACTGTATACAAGATGTCAAAGACAGCACATTTCTCATATGCAGTCTGTAGCACTGCACTGTAGCACTGTCAACTCGTTGTTCATCGATTTGCTGGAGCAGGCTCTCTGAGAGGGACAGAGAAATCGAACCCGGGTTGGCCTCATGCAAGGCAAATGCCCTACCCACTATGCTATCGCTCCAGACCTACATTTCCTAATTTCATAAAGTGTTTTTTCTCAAAACTGCTTTAACTGATTCTCCACTGGACTATTTGGATATTCCACAAGGCCAGCTTCCTTCTGACTGATGAGCATATAATAAAATGGGCAAGTTCCTTTGAAGTTACCATAATGTCTGATTTATTTCACTAGATACCACCACTTGATATTGATGGTTTTACTTCTAATGATCGATAACTGTTTGCCATATTTCATAAATCTTAATTTTTCCCTAGATACTCTGGTTGTTTTCAGTAAGTGATCTGAATATAGGGAAAATATTACATACCAATGGGGCAATCTCTCATAATCAAAGACAACTTTAAAGACTTAGTCTTCTGTATTTCTGATTGTTCTCCCAACCCCCTCACCACACACACCTGTACTCTCTCCCTTATAAATTTTCATGCCCATGGACTTTGTTTCCTTTTAACTTCAGTTTCCTATTAGCTCTTATGACACTAACTCTATGTCCTTATTTCTCTATTCACCAGCTTTAGTCCCTCACTGTTAATTGCCCAATCTCCCAGTATTTCAAAGTTCAAATTCTTCAAAGAGTCTTTCTTCTAGGTCATGTCATACCAAGTAGGATAGTCATGGATTGATTGGCCGCATTCATTCAGCTGTGACACCTAGTAGTACTTCCCTAAGCTTGGTAGTAGGGGAAATATGTGGAATTAAATATAATTACTGACAGCTCTTACTAAGTGAGGGCAATGGGTGTGGTATCTTTCCTTGACAGGGAGTGTGAGTACAGTATGTACTAGAACTGATCTATTAAGCCCTTCTACACACCATATTCTAATCAGACAAGAGTCCTATGTTCTCCCAAGAATAACAGAAGGATGCACAGTATTTTCAATATTTACAAATTATATTTTCCTTTGTTGATTTGGGTGTTTGATTACTCAAATATTACAATAAATAAGAAATTGGTAGATACTAACCTTCATTTTTATTTTTAATTCATAGTTACCCAGCCAATTTATTTTGTTAATTCTTTGTAATGAAATTAACCACCTTCATTATATATTATATTTGCCACATGAATCATTATCAAATGTTGTACTTTATTATTTTTTTAATTAAAATGAGTGATTTGGGGCCAAAGATATATAATACGGCAAGTAGGGCATTTTTCTTGCATGTGGCTGGCCCAGATCAATTCCCAGCATCCCACATGATTCCCTGAGCCCCACCATAAATGATCCCTTAATGCTGAGCTGGAAGTAAGGCTCCTTCAAAAAAGGCCAAATGAACAAACCAGAAAAAAAAAAAAGCCCAAAATAGTGTGATTTTGTATGCATGCCATTTTCCATTTTCAGAGAAAATTGCAGGATTTTATGTTAAGACACTAGACTAAAACTATATTATAGATAAAGAAACTGCTGTATATCTTGTACATGTCACTGTCACTGTCATCCGTTGATCATTGATTTGCTCGAGCGGGCACCAGTAACGTCTCTCATTGTAAGACTTATTGTTACTGTTTTTGGCATATCAAATACGCCACGGGTAGCTTGCCAAGCTCTGCCATGCAGGCAAAATACTCTCGGTAGTTTGCCAGGCTCTCTGAGAGGGGCGGAGGAATCGAACCCGGGTTGTCCACATGCAAGGCGAATGCCCTACTGCTGTGCTATCGCTCCAGTCCATATATCAAAACCTAAGAAATGTAGAAATGGGCTCTTCCAAGAATTCTGGTCAAGTGAACATTCCCTTATATCATACTATACCATATTTTTATATCTACATCTCAATTATTCAATGAGCTCATGCCTTGAAAAATTTTTCAGGATTTTGGAGAAATTCACACACACTCACATATGTATACACACAGCCTTTGATTGTGAACATACATATATATGTGGTGGAACAAAATGATTATTAGCTCTTCTATTTCTTGCACTAAGATTTTTTTGGTTTTTGACCCACACCCAGTAATTAATGCTCAGGGCCCTGCACTCAGTGATAACTCCTTTTGGGGCCACAGGGATCACCTGGAGGGCCTGGAACTGAACCTGTATAGGCCAGGTGTAAGGCAAGTACTCAACTGGCTCTACTATTATCTGTCCTTTACATTCAGAGTTTATAACAGACACCATAGTATTGTGAAGAAGCACACTTTTGTCATACCTATATGCCATTATTAGTATATTTCACTTTCATTTTTGCTAGAAAATTCAGTTTCTGTGAGCTGTATAACTTCCTATTTATATTTTTCTCTTAGTGACAAGGAAGGCGCCTTCTATGTAAAAGTTATTCAATACATTCATCAATAGAATGAAATAACAAGTGAAAATCAAATTTTAGTTCATAATTCTGAAGACATCACATCTTATTATTCATGATTGTATTGAATTAGAGGCCTTGAACAATTGAAAATCAAATTTTGGTTTTCAGTTTAGGGCATTAATATTATTATAACCAATCTAAGACAAAATGATGAAGTAGGTCAAGCAAGTCTTTAGTGATTCTATATCATTTCTATTTCCAAAGATGTTTTGTGGTGAATGTATGTATAAATCATTCACCAAAATGTTCAGATATGAATATAATCATTAAATATCCAGAACTGGATTATAAAGTTTAGTGGGGAATTAATAGTGTAGATTCAGTGCAATATAAGATACTCTTCTGTGAGAGGAAAAAAAAAACCAAAAACCCTGGGCTGGAGTGATAGCACAGTGGGTAGGGCATTTGCCTTGCATGCGGCCAACATGGGTTCGAATCCCAGCATCCTGTATGATCCCCTGAGCACTGCCAGGGGTAATTCCTGAGTGCAAATCCAGGAGTAACCCCAATGCATCGCTGGGTGTGACCCCAAAAGCAAAAAAAAAAAAAAGAAAACCAACCCTGATTTTGAAAACCAAGGCATAAGAGGATTGGTGTGAGAACATTATATGCCTGAAACTCAATCAAATATAACTTTGTAATTTTGTAATTCATGGTGATCCAATAAATAAATAAATCAAACGTTGTGACTTAATTTTAGGTAAGAATGATTCAAGCACATTTCATTTGTATAAGAATGGAATATTTCACTCATCAATAAAGTCTTTTTCTGAGATCTATAGCTATCACTAGCTTTTTAAGTTCACTAATTTTTTTCAATGACACTGATTTATCTGGAAAATATTAAACTCCTATGGGACATTTACGACCTGTTGCAATGAAAATACTTTTAATTTACCTTTGGTAAGACTTGGTAAGACATTGAGTTCATATTATATTCCGCAAATAGTTATGCGAGAATATTAAATAACACATTGTGAGGTAGTATACAACTATATATTTGATAATAATGGCATAAATTTAATGGTGGAACATTAATGTTTATTTAAATCACTAATAATATTAACATTTCATGGAAATGTGAGTATCCACAGAAAGGCAATTGGATATGTTGATGTTAATATAAACTCCAGTTTTGGTGACACCAGAGGAACTAGGGCAATTTTACTGGTATGAGTTTCAGATGACCATATTTGCCATAAGTTTAAGCTCCTTGCGTGTCTGATTTATGCATGTTTTCATTTTTCTAAAAGGCAATTCATTTTTAATAACTGCACCCCATATTTTGTTTATGCCACATATGTTCAATCTAATAATTTATTTTGTTCACTTTGTGCAATTTTCTTAAGACTCCTTCTGTTTTTTCCTTTTCAGGCAGTAAAGTTACCATGGAAATTGTGTCACTGGCATCAGGGGTGGGGTTTTTATACAAGTAGAGCTAACTACACTTTGTCTGGTGTTAAGATTCAGACCATGTTATCAAGTGAGAAAAATCAAGATTGGCATGCATTTTACCTTCAATCTATACTTTAACACATTTGTTACAGAGAGCTATGTTTGGTAACATGTTGATAAAAAAAACTGAATCAAAGGAAAAAATTAAATTTCAAAGCTTTCCTAGTAAACATTACTGTCCCTATTTTTTGTCAACCATTAATAATAAAAATGTTCATAGTTCATGTAAAAATATCTGCGGCATAATGCATTACCTATAGGACTAAATTTATTAAATTAAAATTTAAAATTTGGTCTCTTTGTTTTTAATAATTATTTTATGCTTTTATGAGTCATGGTGCTAGAAGGTCATAAAACAACTTATATGTCTGATTGACACCATAATTCAGAGAAAGTTCTATGCAATTATGGGAACTCATTATTTTAATATACCTATTTGATTTTATAGTATAAAATTGCTATAAATACTGTATAATTTCTGTATAATCCCTAATACTCACAATTGGAGGAATATTGAATTTTATGAATGATATCCAACATCCCTTGACTTTTTTTCCCTAATGCTACTAACTAAAATTAGTCTATTGTTTAGAAGTGTTGGCTTGAAATAGTTAAAAGAAAGAAATCCTTGGGAGTAGAGGATAGATAGTACAGCAAGTAGGGCACTTGCTTTGCACATCCTTGTAATTTGATCTGCAGGGCTGCATATGGGCCCCTAAGCACTAGGAGTTGTTCCTAAGCAAAGTTGAATAAGATCTGAAAGCACAAGGCTTGGACCCCAAACTGAAACAAGTAAAACAGAAAATCCTTGATTAACCTTTTAAATATTTTTAATTGCTAATGGAATTATCATAACTAAAATTAAAATATGCATGGCTAGCAAGCTGGCACATGGACCAAATTCAGTTCCCTTCCTGTTTTTGTAAATATACTTTTATTATATGTAGGACATGGCATACCCACTTATTCATATGTGTTTTCTATGGCTGCTTTCACTAACTGAAGAATTGATGAGTTAAAAAAAATCATATAGCCCCCCAAAAATCTAAAGTACATACTATGTATGTCCTTACAGTAAAAAGAATTCTTTCTCTTATATTTTACATTTCTTACTTTCCCATTTGTAAACTGTCACTCACAATAACACTATTACCAACACCCTAAGACAAAATATACAAAAATATGCATTATTATTAGTGGCAAAATTTGTCCTCACCCATTATTCTCTTTCTTAAAGTTTGCTGCATGAATGTCACAATGTGTGCAGTTATTCAATTGTATCATACCAGGAAGATTTGTTGAGCTACCAGCTTGATAAGTTTGGGGTAAGAACTGGTTATATATGTATTCCAGTTTCTACCTTTCCTCGGTGGATTAAAAAAATAAATAAAAGGATATTCTACATTTTACTCTGTTGGAAATGTCTATTCTGCCTTACCAGAATTACTCCAGAAGCTAGACAATGGCAATTTTGGTTGTGGAGAGTCCTGTGATAAAAAGCAGAGAAAGTGGGGCTGGAGTGATAGTACAGTGGGTAGTATATTTGTTTTGCATGCTTTGATCTGGGTTCAATACACACCATCTCATATGGTCCCCCTAGCAACGCCAGCATCTCAGAATGTGACCACCCCCCTGAAAATAATAAAACCAAAAAAGCAGAGAACATGTCTAAGTGCATAGCATAAGTCAACCCCATCATATTTCTGGTATACTAGGAGAAACATGAGGTACCAAAGTATCACATCAACAGGAATACCTTTTAGGATAAGATATTTACATAGCTCTCACATCTTCCTCCCAAAAGATAACTAAATTGTCTTTGTAAGATCCATGTATTGCCTTAGAGTTATAAATAATGCTTCAATTTCCTTTTTTCACTATGAATGTTAAAAACCAACACCTTTCAGTTAAGAGAAAAAATTTAGAAATTTACTAAGGAATCAGCAGAGCCTAGCAAGCTCTCTGTGTTGTATTCAATACGCCAAATACAGCAACAATGATGGGTCTTATTCCCCTTACCCTGAAAGAGCCTCCAATGCAGCACCACTGGGAAGAACGAGTAAAGAGAGGCTGCTAAAATCTCAGGGCTAAAACAAGTGGAGACATTACTGATACCCGCTCGAGAAAATTGATGATCAATGAGATTACAGTGATACAGTGATACTTTGGGAATAATTGTGTATTATTTACGAGCATGTAATTTGCTTCTATAAATAAACTAAAACCAAACCTTGTTAAAACACTAGAAAATAATAATTTGATTGATTCCAAACTCTGGGCTATATGTTTGACTATGAATAAACTCTTTAGTAAATTTCTCATTTAAACTTTAATTCAGTTCACAGTAATGATTACTAGGGAAATTGTTGCTTCAAGGCCATCTGGTGTACCGGTTAATAGGTATATGAGTAAGGCTGTTCTCACGAAAGACGTCTCCTGCACTGAAACAGTACTAAGGAAACTGGGCATTAGTAGAGTCTCTTAGAAGAAATCCTTGCTGTGCCTCCCCCATTTAGATAATTTTCACCTGTGGTCTCTTGGAATATCTTGTGGGCAGGAACTGCTCTAGAACAATAGTGTAAATCACCGCTAAATCCCTGAATATCTGTTTTCTGTTCTTAGATTGGACTTATGACTAGATACCTGTTTTAATTATTTTTTATGATGCAGATGCATACTTATTAATGGATTATTGTCACTGTCATCCCATTGCTCATTGACTTACTTGAGTGGGCACCAGTAATGTCTCTCATTGTGAGACTTATTGTTACTGTTTTTGGCATATTGAATACACCACGGGTAGCTTGCCACGCTCTGCCATGTAGGCACAATATTCTCGGTAGCTTGCTGGGCTCTCCGAGATGGGCGGAGGAATAGAACCCTGAATTATATTCTTTCAAGAACTCTAAACAGAAAGACCAAGATTTCCAAAGAAATGTGTACTGTAAGCAAAATACTAGTGTTAGGGATACCCAATCTTTATATAGAGACTGTTTCCCAATGTGGCTAATACCGCCTTCTCAGGGTGCTGGCATAATCTTGGGGGTCAGCACTTTCCAGGAAGACACTAAGGGATTTTTTTTTCCAAAACAGTACAAAGTTTGGGAACCACTGATCTAGTTCTAATTTTTTATTTCCACCTAAGAGGAACTGAGAGGGAATATGGATCAAAGAAAAATATATAACCAAGGCAGAGTAAAAACAAACCAAAGAGCCACCTCTTAGAAAGTCCCTGAAAACTTTTCACAAAAAACTCAGCTACAGTTTAGACAGACAAAAACAAGACTGGAAAAACTGAACAAGCATAATACTTGGCGACAGGTGCTCTCAGACTTGAAATGATGAGACTTGGACATTAATTACTAGACCTTTGATTCAATGAACTGGCTTCATTAAGGGAGATTAATTAAGGGAAATGGCTCACAGCATGGAAGAACAAGCCTGGCATGCAGAGGCACCAAACTTGATGCCCAGCACCACAGAGTTCCTGGAGTACCTCTATGTCAAACACTAAACCAGTCAGCACAGCCTGGCAGTCCTGCTTTAATGGGTCTCCCCCAAATGGCATTTAAAATAATATTTAATATGCGGAGGCCAACTTCCAAGTTTACCCCCAATGGTATCCCTCTCCGTCTGTGTGGTCTCCGCCACAAGCAAAACCGGGCAAAGTGAAGTCATGTCACTCTAAAACTAACCTTAAAAGAAACGCTTCCATTTTGACCTGTCACTCTTGGGATTTCCTCCAGAAAACGCAAGCTGTCAGGACACTGACAGGCTTGCTCAGAACATTCAAACAGGGGAACTGGAGAAACAGTGTAGGGGGCAGAGCCTTGCACGAGGCTGACCAGGGTGTGATCCCCAGCATCCCATGTGGTCTCCTGAGCATCATCAGGAGTAACCCTTGAATGTGCACCCCTGCCCTGCAAAAAAAAAAAAAATCCCTCTTAGGGAGCTGGAGCGATAGCACAGTAGGTAGGGTGTTTGCCTTGCACACAGCTGACCCGGGTTAGATTCCCAGCATCCCATATGATCCCCCAAGCACCACCAGGAGTAATTCCTGAGTGCAGAGCCAGGAGTAAACCCTTTGCATCGCTGGGTGTGACCCAAAAAGAAAAAAAAAGTCCATCTTAGTCTGGGTAGAGTTTCTATGGTGATGATCTACAGGTCTCAGCAACAGACATCAGAGAATGCACAATCAGTTCAGAAGATAATGTCTGTTTCCCTCAGTCCTCAGGAAGTTTATTTTAAATCAGGTTATGTTAATATTATAGTTGGTAGCTTGTTACATAGCTATATAAATAACTAATGCAGGTCATAATCTATAATCCAAATATAAAAATGTAAAATTTAGAAATTTATAGAAAGGTCTAAATTTTGGAGGGAAACTGTCATATTTTGTTACTTCTTTTGTGGTGCTGGAGATCAAACCTGTGTCTGCTAAATGCAAGGCAAGCACCTTACCTCTCCAGTTCAAACTTTTAAATTACATTTTTGCGGGGGGTGTGGGTGGAGGCATAATCAGCTATGCTCAGGGCTTACTCCTGGTGGTAATCCAGGGATTGTATATGTTGCTCAGGATTGAACCCATGTTGAATCTTTTATATTATGAGTTATTATAAGACAAAATAAATTATCACTGTATCACTGTCTTCCCATTGCTCATCAATTTGCTGGAGCAGGCACCAATAACGTCTCCATTTGTCCCTGTCGCGTTCAAGGTCAGGGGGATAAAGTGCATTATTGTTACGGTTTTTGGCATATCGAATATGCCACGGGTAGCTTATAACAGGATAAAATTGCTAGAGATAAAGAGATGAACTCCCTTTCTTTTCCCATCAATCTCACAATCTTCAATTTATCCAACGATATTATCTTTTTTTAAAAAAAAATTGCTTTTTGCAGTGATACTCAGGGGTTATTCTTGGCTCAGCACACAGGAATTATTCCTGGAGGTTCATAGAGGACCATATGGGATGCTGGAGATTCAACTGGGGTTGGCCCGATGCAGGGCAAGCACGCTACCTGCTGTAATATTGCTCTGGCCCCCAGTGTTACCTTTTAATATTGACTTTTTATTTTAAATTTTATAATTGGAAAAGTAAATAATTTTTCCTTGTATAATGTAGAAAGTTTATCAGTGGGAAAAATGTTATCTTCCTTCGATGAGTTACAAATAGTAAATATGGAAGAACAATAGAATCAGGAATTCACCATTTTATGACTTCCCAAGGGATATTCAATTCAGGTAACTTTCCTAAAAAAAAGCTCATATGTGAAAGATTGATGAAATCTTTATAATGGAGGGATTAGATAATTTTATTGATAAATATCAGCATAAAGAAAGAACAAAAATTGTGTGACCCTGCTGTCATGTAACATGAAAAGCACTAAATACTAAGTTTTCTGAACATGATAAACTTGAATGTATAGAAACTTGGGAGCTTGCTTATAGTAGAGAATGTGAGAGAAAAAATTTAAGTAAAACACAGGGAAGGAAGTCAACAAACTGAGAAAATGAAATATTCTACAGGAAAAGTCAATGAAATGGGTAACCAAACAGACCCTTCTAGGTTCAGAGATATTTTCCAGAGAAAACTAACAGTGATATGTAGTATGTATTTAGGTCTTGTATAAGCAAGCTGAATGTAAAAAAGAAAATATTCTTACTTTTGAAAATCAATTTTTCATAATGTTTTTATCATAATAAAATATATAACATTAGATTTGCGATTTTTACTGTTTTTAAGAATACAGATCAATTGTATTGAATATGAAGTATCTTCATATTGCTGTATGTATATTCATATTCATATTTATATTTGTATGTATGTATGTATATAGACTGGAGCGATAGCACAGCGGGTAGGGCATTTGCCTTGTATATGGCCGACCAGATTTGATTCCTCTATCCCTCTCGGAGAGCCTGGAAAGCTATCGCGAGTATCCCGCCTGCATGGCAGAGCCTGGCAAGTACCCATGGTATATTCGTATTCAATATGCCAAAATCAGTAACAAGTCTCACAATGGAGACATTACTGGTGCCCCTCGAACAAATCAATGAGCAACGGGACAACAATGCTACAGTACTATGTATATATATATGTATATGTATATATATATGTATGTATATATACTGTTCTTGTCCTAGAAGCAACCTCTTTTTTTCTGTTTCTGATTTTGACTACTTTATATTCTTCATCTGAGTGCAATCATAGAGTTTTTGTTCTTTTGTGACTTATTTTGTTTTACTTAGCTTATTTTACTTAGCGCGGTGTCTGTGCTTCAGCCATGTAGTAACATGTGACAGAATTTTCTTTCTTTTTGTGAAAATGCATGATATCTTATTGTTATTTACATATAACACTTATTTGTTGTCTTATCAGATAAACATTTATACTTCTGCTTAGGTATTGTGAAGAATAGAGCAATAAATATTGATGAGCATTTATCTCTCTTAAGACCTTGCTTTGAATTCTCCCCACCCCTTACTCCTATATACTTTTGGGTACATGACAAAATTGTGACTTGATAGTTGTATTCTTGTTTTAAGGGATCTCCATATTGTTTTCCACAAATGATCGCACAATTTTACATTTTCTATAGAAAGTGCATAGGAGTTTTATTCTCTCTGTATCTCTACCTTCAATTATTATTTTCTGTTCTTTTGATTGCAGCAATCTTACTGGGTATGTTGGTAAGCTCATTGTGCTTTTGATTTCCATTTTCTGGTGAATTAGTCACACTGAGCATCTTTTCATCCACTTCTTAGCTATTTATTTAAATATCAATTTTGGAGAATAGTCTCTGAAAATCTGTTGCCCCTTATGATTGTTATTTGATTTTTCATTTAGTTGTAATAATTCCTCATGTTAGAAATTAACCTCTTGTCCAATATAGGATTTTTTTTGTTCTTTTTACAGATATATTTTCTTTTTTTAATGCATTATTTTTTTGAGGGTACAGTTACAGATTTATACATTTTTGTGCTCATGTTTTCCACATACGAAGTTCAGGAACTTATCCCTTCACCAGTGCCCATTCTCCACCACAAATAAACCCACCATCCCTCCCACCCTCCCCAATCCCATCTCCCCCCACCCCACCTTGCCACTGTGGCAGGGTATTCCCTTTTTGTTCTCTCTCTCTAATTAGGTGTTGTGGTTTGCAATAAAGGTGTTGAGTGGCCATTGAGTTCAGTCTCTAGTCTACATTCAGCACGCTTCACCCTTCTCCCACATGACCTCTGACCACATTTTACTTGGTGTCCCCTTCTCTAAGTAGCCCTCTCCCCAGAATGTGAGGCCAGCTTCCAAGCCATGGAGTCAACCTCCTAGTACTTATTTCTACTATTATTGGGTGTTAGTCTCCTACTCTGTTATTCTATATTCCACAAATGAGTGCAATTTTTCTATGTCTGTCTCTCTCTTTCTGACTCATTTCACTTAGCATGATAATTTCCATGCTGATCCACCTATATGCAAAGTTCATGACCTCATTTTTTCTAACAGCTGCATAGTATTCCATTGTGTAGATGTACCAAAGTTTCTTCAACCAGTCATCTGTTCTAGGGCACTCGGTTTTTTTCCAGATTCTGGCTATTGTAAACAGTGCTGCGATGAACATATAAGTGCAGATGTCATTTCGACTATACTTTTTGGCTTCTCTAGGATATATTCCCAGAAGTGGTATTGCTGGGTCAAATGGGAGCTCAATTTCTAATTTTTTGAGAATCGTCCATATTATATTCCAAAAGGGCTGAACCAGTCGGCATTCTCACCAGCAGTGTAGAAGGGTCCCTTTCTCCCCACATCCTCTCCAACAGTGGTTGCTTTTATTCTTTTGGATGTGTGCTAGTCTCTGTGGTGTGAGGTGGTATCTCATGGTTGTTTTGATCTGCATCTCTCTGATGATTAGTGATGTAGAGCACTTTTTCATGTGCCTTTTGGCCATTCGTATCTGTTCCTTGGGAAAATTTCTGTTCATTTCTTCACCCCATTTTTTTAATTTATTTATTTTTAATTAGAGAATCACCGTGAGGGTACAGTTACAGATTTATACACTTTTGTGCTTATACTTCCCTCATACAAAGTTTGGGAACCCATCCCTTCACCAGTGCCCATTCTCCACCACCCGTAAACCCAGTGTCCCTCCCACCCTCCCCAATCCCATCTCCCCCCCACCCCACCCTGCCACTGTGGCAAGGCATTCCCTTCTGTTTTCTCTCTCTAATTAGCTGTTGTGGTTTGCAATAAAGGTGTTGAGTGGCCGCTGTGCTCAGTCTCTAGCCCTCATTCAGCCCGCAACTCCCTTCCCCCACATGGCCTTCGACTACAATGTAGTTGGTGATCGCTTCTCTGAGTTGACCTTTCCCCGGAACGTGAGGCCAGCCTCGAAGCCATGGAGTCAACCTCCTGTCTTCACCCCATTTTTTGATGGGGTTGGATGTTTTGTTCTTGTAGAGTTCAACCAGTGCCTTATATACCATTGATATCAACCCTTTATCTGATGGATATTGCGTAAATATCCTTTCCCATTCTGTAGATTGCCTTTGAATACTGGTCATTGTGTCTTTTGTGGTGCATAAGCTTTTTAGTTTAATATAGTCCCATTTGTTTACCTCTGTTTCTACTTGATTGCTTAGTTCCATGTCATCTTTGAAGATACCTTTATGTTCAATATCGTGGAGGGTTTTGCCGACCTTGTTTTCAATGTACCTTATGGTTTGTGGTCTGATGTAGAGGTCTTTAATCCATTTTGATCTGACTTTTGTGCATGGTGTCAGGTCGAGGTCTAAGCCCATTCTTTTGCATGTGGTTGTCCAATTGTGCCAGCACCATTTGTTAAAGAGGCTTTCCTTGCTCTACTTCACATCTCTTGCTCCCTTATCAAAGATTAGATGATCATACATTTGGGGTTGTGTGTAGGGATATTCTACCCTGTTCCATTGGTCTGCGGCTCTGCCTTTGTTCCAGTACCATACTGTTTTTTTTTTTAATAATTTATTTATTTTTAATTAGAGAATCACCGTGAGGGTACAGTTACAGATTTATACACTTTTGTGCTTATACTTCCCTCATACAAAGTTCGGGAACCCATTCCTTCACCAGTGCCCATTCTCCACCACCCGTAAACCCAGCGTCCCTCCCACCCTCCCCAATCCCATCTCCCCCCCAACCCACCCTGCCACTGTGGCAGGGCATTCCCTTCTGTTCTCTCTCTCTAATTAGCTGTTGTGGTTTGCAATAAAGGTGTTGAGTGGCCGCTGTGCTCAGTCTCTCACCCTCATTCAGCCCGCAACTCCCTTCCCCCACATGGCCTTCGACTACAATGTAGTTGGTGATCGCTTCTCTGAGTTGCCCTTTCCCCGGAACGTGAGGCCAGCCTCGAAGCCATGGGGTCAACCTCCTGGAAGTACCATACTGTTTTAATTGTTACCGCTTTGTAGTAAAGTTTGAGGTTGGGGAGGGTGACGCCTCCCATCGTCTTTTTCCCAAGAATTGTTTTAGCTATCTGTGGGCGTTTGTTGTTCCATATGAATTTTAGGATTGCTTGATCCATTTCTTTGAAGATGTCATGGGTATCCTTATAGGGATCGCATTGAATCTGTATAATGCTTTGGGGAGTATTGCCATTTTGACAATATTGATTCTCCCTATCCATGAACAGGATATATGTTTCCATTTCCTCATGTCTTCTTTTATTTCACGGAGTAGCATTTTATAGTTTTCCTTGTAGAGGTCTTTTACTTCCTTGGTTAAGCTGATTCTGGGGTACTTGATTTTTTGGGGTACGATTGTGAATGGGATTGTTTTTTTCACGTCCCTTTCCTCTGCCTCATTGTTTGTATATAGGAAGGCCATGGATTTTTGGGTATTGATTTTGTAGCCTGCAACGTTACTCTATAAGTCTATTATTTCTAAGAGTTTCTTAGTAGAGGCTTTAGGCTTCTCTAGATGTAGTATTATATCATCTGTGAATAGTGAGAGTTTGATTTCTTCCTTTCCTATCTGGATGCCCTTAATCTCTTTTTCTTGTCTAATAACTATCACAAGTACTTCCAGTACTATATTGAAGAGGAGTGGTGAGAGTGGGCATCCTTGTCTTGTGCCTGATCTTAGAGGAAAGGCTCTTTGTTTTTCCCCATTGAGGATAATGCTTGTCGTAGGCTTGTGGTAGATGGCTTTGACTACCTTGCGGAAAGTTCCTCCAAACCCCATTTTGGTGAAGGTTTTCATCATGAACGGATATTGGATCTTGTCACATGCTTTCTCTGCATCTATTGATATGATCATATGGTTTTTATCTTTACTTTTGTTGATATGCTGGATTATGTTGATTGATTTCCGAATGTTAAACCATCCTTGCATCCCTGGGATGAATCCCACTTGGTCATGATGTATGATCTTTTTGATGAGTTGTTGGATCCTATTTGCTAATATTTTGTTGAGGATCTTCGCATCGGTGTTCATCAGGGATATTGGTCTATAATTTTCTTTCTTAGTGGTGTCTTTGTTTGCTTTTGGTATTAGGGAGATGTGTGCTTCATAGAAACTGTTTAGGAGAGTTCCTGTTTTTTCAATTTTCTGGAAAAGCTTGAGGAGAACTGGCAACAGGTCTTCTTGAAATGTTTGGAAGAATTCACCAGTGAATCCATCTGGAACTGGGCTTTTGTTTTTGGGGAGATTTTTTATTACAGTTTCAATTTTCTTAATATTAATGGGTCTATTCAGGTATTCCAAGTCTTCTTTGTTCAGTCTTGGGAGATTGGAGGAATCAAGAAATTCATCCATTTCTTTTAGGTTCTCTTGTTTTGTGGCATATAGACCTTCAAAGTAGTTTCTAATGATCTTTTGAGTCTCACTGGTTTCTGTAATGATGCCCCCCTTTTCATTTCTGATTTGATTTATTAGGGTTCTCTCTCTCTCTTTCTTTGTGAGTCTTGCTAGTGGTTTATCAATCTTGTTTATTTTCTCGAAGAACCAGCTCTTTGTTTCATTGATCTTTCAGATTGCTTTTTGGTTTCCATGTTATTAATTTCTGCTCTAATTTTTATCATTTCTTTTTTGGTCTGGTTTGGGTTCCTTTTTCTGGTCCTTTTCTAAGGTCTTGAGCCATGAAATCAAGCTATCTTTGTGGCCCTTTCTTCCTTCTTGAGGAATGCTTGGAGAGCTATGAATTTTCCCCTTAACACGGCTTTAGCTGCATCCCATATGTTTTGGTAGCTCGTGTCTTCATTTTCATTTGTTTCTAAGCATCTTTTGATATCTTCTTTGATTTCCTTCCTGACCCACTCATTTTTCAACATTGAGTTGTTTAATTTCCAGGTGTTTGATTTGGTTCTCTATGTCTGTGTGTATTAGCTTCTATCTTCAGTGCATTGTGGTCTGAAAAGATGGTTGACACAATTTCTATTTTTCCGATTCTATTGAGGCATGTTTTGGGGCCCAGTACATGGTCTATTTTAGAAAATGTTCCATGTGCACTGGGAAATAATTGTATTCTTTCTTTTTGGGGTGTAAAGCCCTGTATAGGCCTATTAGGCCTCTCTCTTCCATTTCTTCTTTCATAGTCAGTGTTTCCTTGCTGAGTTTTGTTCTTTTCGATCTATCCAGAGGTGATAAGGCAGTATTGAAGTCTCCAACTACTATTGTGCTGTTAGTGATGTCCTCTTTAAAGTCTGTTAGTAGTTGTTTTAAATATTTAGCCGGTTGTTCATTAGGTACATATACGTTTTAAGAGTGTGATTTCTTCGTGTTGTACATATCCCTTGATGAATAGAAAATGACCTTCGCTGTCCCTTCCAATCTTTTTCAACCTGAAATCTATGTTGTCAGATACTAGGATGGCCACTGCAGCTTTTTTAAGGGAGTTGTTTGCTTGTAGGATTGTTTTCCATCCTTTGAATTTGAGTCTGTGTTTGTTTGTTCAGGTGTGTTTCTTGCAGGCAGCAGAATGTTGGTTTAATTTCCGGATCCACTTTGCCACTCTGTGTCTCTGGATAGGTGCATTTAGGCCGTTGACATTGAGAGAGATTATTGTGATGGGGTTTTGTGTCATCTTTCTGTGGGGTTTGTTGTTCTTATGGGGTTCCTCCTTGTCTTACAGTAGCCCCTTTAGACCATCTTTTAAGTTTGGTTTTGAGTCTATGAAATTCCTGAGCTGTTGTTTATCTGAGAAATAGTGTATGGTTCCTTTGAGTTTGAGTGAGAGTTTAGCCAGATATAGTATTCTTGGTGAGGCGTTCATTTCGTTGAGTTTTTTCATTATGTCTCACCATTGTCTTCGGGCTTGGAGGGTTTCCTCTGACAGGTCTGCTGTAAATCTGAGGGGTGCTCCTTTGTATGTCATTTCCTTCTTTGACCTTGCTGCATGCAGAATTGTGTCTCTATCCGCAGCATCCATCATTCTGTCTATGATATGCCTTGGAGTCTTTTTATTTGGGTCTCTTTTTGCTGGTACTCTTCAGACTCCTTGGATCTGGATGCCTGCCTTCTCCAGCTCTGGGAATTTCTTAGCAATGATGTCTTTGATTGTGTTTTTCTCATTGTGGTTATTACTTCCCTGTGCTTCTGGTACTCCAATGATTCTTATGTTGTTCCTCTTGAAGTCATCCCCAAGGACTCTGATTCGTTCTATAGCCATTTTGAGGTCTTTCGCCATTATTTGTTGTTGTCTGTAAGCTTTCTGCAGCTCATCTTCCAGGTCACTGATTCTGTCTTCGGCTGTAGCCATTCTACTGTTGAGGGCATCTACTGAGATTTTTAATTCATCTACCGATTCCTTTATTTGTGTGACTTTCGTTCGTAGCTTTGAAATTTCTGCTTTTATTCCTTTCTGCATTTTTTTGGTAGACCGTTCCAGTGCTTCATTCATATCATCCCTTAATTTATTGGATGTCTGTTCCATGGTTGCTTGGAGTACATCGACTCTCCTCAAGATTTCCTCTCTGAATTCTTTATCTGAGAGGTTGTAGATGAGAGTAGCCCCTGTTGAGGTTTCTGGAATCTTTTCTTCTCCCTCTCTTCGTGGAGGGGATTTTCGCTGCTTCTTCATATTGTTATGGAAGTATAGAGTTGGAACTTTGTAGTTGTTTATTCCTATTCCCTCTTGCTGTGTGAAGGAGGGGCTCTGGTTATGCTATTGCCGATGGCAGCCTTGTTCCTATTCTAGAGTTCTTCCTTATACTCAGGCGTTCTTCCTGATTGATGTGGGGGCTCTAATGAAGGCTTAAGGCTAAGTTCTCTTTATGAAGATTTTGCTAAGCTTCTCTAATTCACTGATAGTTTTTCTAAAGTAAAAGTAAGCTAATGGGCTATTTTGCATAAGTGATTGAGATGGCTAAAGCGATTTTCAAAGAAAAAGACAATACCTATTGTACTAAGGTAAAAAATAATAACTGCGGCTATGTTAGTGGGAGCTGCTCTGGCAGGAGGCCACATCCCTTTTGAGACCACGCCCCTGAGATACAGGCTACGCCCCCAGTATCACCCATGGAGGTGTGGCCGGGGAGTGGCCTGATTACCTGGGGAGAGGGAGGATATTAGGTAGCCAGGTGGGAAGTCCGGGGTGGCGGGCACAGGGCGGGGTGGCTGCCAGACGTCCAAAGCCCTGGCGGCCATGTGGGAGCCAGGGCACCCGAGGAAGTGTGGCTGGGGAGTGGCCCAATATAGAATTTTTGAACACTGTTCCCGTTCTGTGAGTTGCCTTCTCACTATTTTTCTTTGTTTTATTTGATAAGAAAATGTTTTCAAATTTGATATAATTTCATTTGTCTATTTTCTCATTTTTGGAACTTTTGGTGTCATATCAGATGCATGATAATTCAGATGATCTATAACTTTTAATTTTTAAGAGAAATAAATATTTTGGGCCAGAGTGATAGTACAGCAGGTAGTGCATTTGCTTTGCACATGGCACACTCAGGTTTGATAATTGGTATCTCACGTGGTCCTTGAGTGCAAAGTCAGAAAGACGCCCCAAACACAAAAGTAAAAAGTGAGAAAAAAGATTTATTTGTAAAGGTTTCTATTTTTATTGATTTGTCACTGATTTATAATTTTTATAATTTAATGGGTTTAGCATCCCATCTCTAACATGTGTATACTACCAATCTCTCTCACAAGCAAAGATGCAGTGCCATTCTATCACCAAAAGTGCTACTTTATTCACTTCCACCACCATATTTTTTGGCTTTATGGATAATACTCAGTGATGCTCAGGAATTGTTGCTGGCTCTGCACTCAGTAATCACTCCTGGCAGTGCTCGGGGGACCATATGGGATGCCAGGATTGAACCCAAATCAGTTGCATGCAGGGCAAATGACCTACCCACTGTACTATCACTCCAGTCGATCCCACCATCATATTTTCCCTTCAGTAATTACCATAATTTTTTCTGAGTCCAGGAGTTAATTTTGTTGTTTATTTTTGCCATTTGTTGTGGGTAAAAGAAGGTAACAGTAGAGATGACATAGAAACACTAGGGGCGAGTCATAGGAACATGATGGGGCATGTGTAGCAATAGTAATTTTGTATTTTGATGCCATAAATATGAACAATTTATTTTTATTTTTATTTTATTGAAACAAGTGATTTGCAAGTCATTTATGG
Source organism: Sorex araneus (assembly GCF_027595985.1). Classification (NCBI taxonomy): domain Eukaryota; kingdom Metazoa; phylum Chordata; class Mammalia; order Eulipotyphla; family Soricidae; genus Sorex; species Sorex araneus. Next base: position 231,715,689 of record NC_073313.1, on the reverse strand, counting down.
TTGAGTTTTAGCCCTACAATGTACCAGTACGAATCCCACCACCAGTGCAAATTTTCCTCTACAATTGGACCCAGGTTCCCTCCCACCCCCCCACTGCCCCCGAAATGCTACATAGACAGGCCCATGTTTGAGTTTGGTTGTTGAAATTTGAATGTCATGATTACAGAGTTGTTGACTTTGTGGTTTGAGTATATAATTATAATACTCCTCTATATGGCCAATGTGTCTGAGTCCCCTCGATCCCTGCTCCCTGTTGCTATCTGTCCCTCCTTCCCAATTTCTCTTCTACTCTGTTCTTCTCTTTCCTACACTCTTGAGTCAAAGGTGATCTAGGCATCCCCTTTTGTATATATTACATCCCCCATTCTATTATTCTCTCTGCAACATATACACTTATATACATATACACATCATCCTGTGTGTGTCCTTATTTTTCTGACCTACTTAATTTAACATGATTTTTCCAAGTCCACCCATGTTGCAGTCAACTGCAAGATTTCATCATTAATTATAGCTGCGTGATATTCCATTATGTTCATATACTACATCTTCATGATCACTCCTCCATCACTGGAACCATAGCTTGATTCCATATTTTAGCTATTGCACTAAGTGCTGCAATGAATAATGATGTCCATTTATCCTTTTGGCATCATGCATATAAAATTTGAATTAAAAAAACTTATCAAGAATACTCTACCTAGATAGATTTTTTACTCACATTTTTAGAAGGAATACAGAACTATTACAATAAACAGCTTATAAAGGAATATATTGACACTAAATTGACCCTTTGATTAATAATATAACATTTTTGTTGTCACTGATTTGGGATCACACCAAGCAAAATTTAGCTTTCAGATATATATTTTCAGTTCTAAAATTATACTTTCAGTTCTAAAATTTATGTAATTTTCTTTTTAAAAATACATCCAGTTTCCATGTTTAGGTCATCACTTGTATCACTTGTAGTCCCATTGATCTTCGATTTGCTTGAGCGGGCGCCAGCAACATCTTCATTTGTGTCCCCGTCGTGAGCTAGTGTAGCCCAATGATACCTGCTTGCTCCAAAAACAGAAAGAGCCTCAAATCATTCATTCAGAGATTTGATGAAGAAATCTGACCATCTAGTTGGTGGGCGGCCACGAGGTCTTCTGACGTCCCGTGGAATCCAGTCAGTAACAGCTCTAGTCCAACGGTCGTCTCTGAATCGCATTACATGACCGGCCCATCTGATTTTTTTAGGTCATATACAGTTGTTATGAATTAGTAGCTTATTTTCCATTGTATCATTGAATATAGTTATGAAACATGTTAGATACTATTTTATTCAATTTTACATTTGACTCAAATCAAGGTTAGCTTATATTATTATTCTTTTGAGAATGAGACATGTTGTCCTAATTCTTTTGTAATAATTTTGGATTATACTCAGATTCTATATTCTATTTTACTGTAATAAAATAGGCAGTAAAATTTTAATAAAGAAACTATCACTTGTATCACTTGTCATCCTGTTGATCTTCCATTTGCTCCAGCGGGCACCAGTAACATCTCCGTTCATCCCTGTTGCGTGCTAGTGTAGCTCAATGATATCTGCTCACTCCAGGTACAGGAAGAGCCTCAAACCATTCATTCAGGGATTTGACAAAGAAATCTGACCATCTCGTTAGTGGGCGGTCATGCAGTCTTTTGACATCCTGTAGAATTCAGTCTGTAACAGCTCTAGTCCAGCGGTCATTTCTAAATCGCATTATGTGTCTGGCCCATCTGATTTTTGACGCCTTGGCAAACAAGACAGCGTCCCTGATTCTTGACCATCGACGAGGTCAGAACTGCAGATTCCTTCTCTCACTTGAAACATGATACTTCAAGCAAAGCTCTTTCAATTCCTCTTTGGGATACCCTAATAGTATAATAATAATAATAATAATAGTATAATACCCTAATACCCTAATACCCTTCCTGTTTGCATAGGGCCCAGGTCTCTTAGTCATATGTTAGTGCAGGAAGAATGGTGGAGTCAAAAAGAAGTGCCTGGAGCCGGAGGTTCTTTGTCCTCTTGACCACTTCTTCAACACTTTTGAAGGCGTTCCACGCTGCTCTCTTCCTCCTGCACAGTTCTGGCACCAAGTCATCTCTATAAATAAAAATTAATTAATCATTCTTAATGATCAACAAAATTGGTAAAAATTTTATAACAAAATAAAAAAAAAACAAGAGGTGAATAAAAACATAGCACATTGTTACTTACCTTATTATAAAATGGGATTTAGAATAGAAAATCTTCTACAATTATAGGCTTACTATCTGGACCATTAAGTTTCCTAATTCTAAAATTCCTGGATTTTAGAAATATAATATAGTGTATAATTAAAATGGCATAGTGTTTAATATCCAAAGTTAATATAATCATAATATAGCATAACATTCATAATAAAATGCAACATTATTTCTGCAAAGTAACTAAAACTTGAGTGAATAAGGAACTCAAATGATCCTGTCAGTTTATGCCAAATTTTGCAACTAAACAAATTATGCCAAAGCATGTTCAACTTTTAAATATTTTGAACTGATCTGAATTTATCTGGATTCTTTAAGTGAGTCTAAAAATTGTACATTATTTTGTAAGCAAAATAATGAGATATTAAGGGATGAATACAATTTGTTTTATATTCTTTAGTGCAGTATAGCACTTCAGTATTAAAATTTATTTTTCTCAGAAAAGTTGAAAACAATATAAGAAAAAGCATTTTGCAGGGGAAAATGGATTCTCTGGTTTGATCAATGTTAGAAGTATTCAATCATGTGACTACTAAGATAACTTGCTATGGAACACTTCACTCAAGCTAAATAACTATTTATACATGTTCTCATCATGTCCTTGTCTTTTACAACCTTGTTGCTTGTGACTTACCCTGGTAAATTATTTTGTGGAATGTTCCTTCATTTGCTAAAGAATATTACATACATGAATGCCCTTCTTAGCACATGATATAAAGTACACTAAAAGTCAATGTATATGTTAACATTTTTATAGTCAGCTTTAATCATTTAGTTTTTACCTTCCTTTAGGTCGGGTGACTCTATGAGTAATCATACATTAACAGATGTTCCTGGGCTCTCTGGTCGGCTCTCTCTCGCTGCTTGCATTCAGTGCTCTTGAGCCACTTCCCCACCCTTGGGCGGACAAAGAAGGAACAGGGCCAAGCTGGTTGGTGATTAGTTGCCATTTATTCCATCTCTCATCTCTCCCAACTCTCTCCACACCTCTCACAACTCTCTCCCCAACTCACCCCAGATTCTCTCCAATTCTCTTCCAGCTCTCTCCACCTCTTACTCTGCCCATAGCTACATGTCTCAACCACCTCTTCTCTCACCATGACTCCCCGGGGGAAGAGCAACCAACAGGTTTTTCAAGTCTTCCTGACAACCTGCAGCCCAGGAGGGCAAAAAAGCGCTTAAGGTGTGTTTTTCCTCTCCTCAGACCAGTAACTTAATTAATATCTTAATTCTACTTCCTTATATTTGCCATTCTGTGTGGACATAGTAATAGACACATTTAGGCTTGTAGGGTGACTCTCCTGGGGATGTCTTGCCACAGTCTCAGACTACAGTGCTCAGGCCGAATTAATCATTTCTAACCCCAGCAGGGTCTGAATCTAATTATTACTTTTTGGATCATGACAGAATTTGTCCATGACCATTCTCTTAGCTTATAGTTAAGTATTATGGCACTTTGTCCTGGCCCATTTCGATGCCAGGGTAGCTCACAAGTTACTCTGGGTCCATCCAGTCCCTTGTCAGGACCCTGCTTCGGGGGAATCTAGAACGTAAGGGCAACTGGGGCTTAAGTCGAGAGAGCAGATGTCCAGGAGGTAATATTATCTGGAGTCAATTAACTCTCAAGTTACAAAAGCATGTCTTTTTAACTGTCTTCCTGTGTCCTTACAAAAAGTAATTGCTCTGAAGTAACTAACCATGTAAAGGACATTAAGGAGAAGAGAAAAACAATATTTACAAGTCGACAGAGTCGGATCAGGAGACAAAGGTAATTGGCAGGTTGGGGAAGCAATCAACAAACCCAAGCTCCCTGAGGCCAGGGAAGAAAGGCAAACCAATGTTATCCTACACAAGACTCTCCACTGTAAAATAACTATTTCATCTTTGCAATTATTAAATGTTATGAAGAAATTCTCTGCAACTATGCAAATAATGTGTTTCTGCTTAAATAATCACTAATTAAACCTAGTAAAAAAAAAGTAAGTGGATCTTGTTTTAGAATCCAACCTTAACTTCATGCAAAGCACTAATTTTGACTTGCAGTTACAGCCTTCAAAAATAACCTAAAATGAATTATAGACTTAGTTATAAACCTCAGAACTATAAAATTTCTATAAATAAAAAATAATTACCAAATATAAGATAATGAAAATTTGCCTCCATGATTTTCTTTTAAAAGTTTCATTATTTATGTTCTTATATTTAGTCTCTAAACCACTTTAAATCACTTTTCCATCTGTTTCCCACCCCATTCTAATTGCTGTATAGGATTTACATTACTGTTAATAATAGTTTCATGCATACATCATCCAACACCACACCCAGAAACAAAGGACCCATAGTTTTATTTGGGGGGCGACAGGGTTGGGTTATACCCTTCAGTGCTCAGGGCTTTCTTCTGGATCTAGGCTCAAGGATCACTATTGGAGTGCTTGGGGAATTATATGGGGTGGGGATCAAACTTACTCCAGTAGGCTATGTGCATGGCAAGTACCCAATCTCTCTGACCCATTTTCTTCTATACTCAATGTTTATACTTTGATTTTCAGGGGCTCTTCCTGTCAAGGAGTTCAGGAACGACTCTTGGTTGTTCTCAGGGAGAGGGATTGAACCAGGGTTGGCCACATGCCTTACTCTCCTGGCACTTATATTTTTAAATGATATGACATATCTAACTTGATTTACTTTTTTGCATGTTATTATACATTTATTCTACTGCTGCTTGTTGAAGAGAAACTTTAGTAATGGACTTTTATAAAACAGAAGTTGAGCATATAAAACTGCAGTTTATTTCTGGAATTTCAATTCTGTACTATAGATTTGTCTATGCTTATACCAATACACCACACAGTCTTATTTACCCTTGCTTTGTAATAAGTTTTGAAATTGTGAAGGCTTTCATAATTAGATTAGTTTTGTGCATCATTTGGCTATTCTTTGCCCCTTATAATTTCATATAAATATAAGGGTCAGCTTGTTTCAATAAAAATGACATCTGGGTTCAGAGAGGGATTACACAGAATTTGTAATTAAATATTGCCATCTTAATAATATTAAGTATTCTGATCCTTGAATGTCAGATATATACCATTTAGTTAAATGTTCTTAAATGTATTTCAATAATTTTATAGTTTTCTATCTGAGTTGTGCACTTCTTTTGTTATTTCTAAGTATTATATTCTCTTTAATACTATTATAAATAAAACTTTAAATTTTGTATTGTTTATTAATATTTTTATTGTTTATTAATAATGTCTATTTTATATTTTCATAACTGCAACATTGCTGAGCTTCACTAATTCTCATAGGGTTTTGTTTTCAGTGTATTTCTTGGGATTCTTGTTGTGTCATATTATATCATCTACAGATCAATTTCAGTCTGGAAGTTTTTAAATTTTGTTTCCTGTGAAATAGCCCTAACTAAGACCTTTAAAATCATTTGTAACAGAAGAGTGAGTGAAAGTATTCCCCTTGTTACTAGTATGAGAGGAATCAATAAGTTTTACACTATGATATTTAGTATTGGGTCTTTTTTGTTGTTGTTGTTCTTTTTATTTTTTAACAGTGTGTTTGATCATGCTGAAGAACTTCTAGTTTTCATTTATCGGGGTTTTATTCTATAAAAGAACATTGGCTATATAAAAGATACTTGTATTTATTGAGATAAGTCTCTGTCTTTTTTCTTTTTAATTCTAGTTCTTTGTAGTATTATTGCCTTAAGATGGCAAAATCCACCTTGAATAGGGAGAGAGCATACTTGAAATAGTTCCCACTTGTTTATGGAGTGTGAATTGTTACATTCATTTAGATAATATTTTGCTGATGATTTTTGTCTTATATTTATAATAGATATTGGTTGGTAGTTTCCTTTATGGCAAAGTGTTTGTATGGTTTTGATATTTTAAAAAGATTAGTGCTCTAAGATATATTTTGAATTGTTACTTCTTAGATTTTAGAAATTTGTGAAGAAAATGGCATCAATATTTTATATGAGAGCACTCAACAATTAATAGATGTGATTCTCAAATTTTGCTTTTTGTGTCATATTTCTTTTATTGATAATTTAATTTCTTCACTTAATATAGATTGTTTGGATTATGACTTTCTGTCTTGAATTACTTTTGGCAGTTTCTTTTAGGAATTTGCTTACTAAACCTATTGTCTATCTCTCAGGATAATAATAACATGGCCACTATTTTATTTATGTTATGAATAATCTGAATTATCTCTCTTTTAACCCTACTCAAATTGCTAAATTTTTTTGTCTTCTTTAATGTATTTGTCATTTTTCTATTTTCTGTTTTGTTAATATCACTATATATTTCATTATTTATGTTATTACTTTTGTAAACTTAATTTTATCCTTTTCCCAGTACCTTCAGTGTTCCTGTTTTTAATGAGATAATTCTTCCTTCCTGATAGGCATTTAAAAGGCTATACATTTTCTTCTCTAGTGCTCAGAGTTTACTCCTGGCTCTTGCTCATGTATCACTCCTGGCATGGGGGACTATATGTAGTGCCAGGGGTAAAACTTTGTTAGATGTGTGCCAGGCAAACATCAAACCCACTATGTTGTCTGGCTGGCACATCTTTTCTACTTTTTATTTAATGCTTTGGTTATTTAGAAGTGAGCTTTTAAAATTTTCATACTCCTGCCCATTACCAATAGTTTTTTCTGTTATTTCTATTTGATTTTATATATAATATGTTTGGAAAATGACTTCAAAGTTATGGAAGTTTGCTTTAAAGCTTAATAACTCCATCCTAAAGAGTGTTATAACATCACTTTAGAAGAATATGTGTATTGTAGTAGGATAGAGTGCTCTTTAGATATGTTAGCTTATGGTGTTGTTAAATCATATTTTCTTATTGATCTTCTGCTTAGTACGATTTATTCTGGAAAGATTTTTGGAGTTTTTTACCTATTATTTTAAACTTCCTATTTTTCTTTATTTTTATTAGTGTTTGCTTTAATATTTCACTGCTATGTTATGAGACACATGTGTTTGTAATTGTCATATATATTCCTGGTTAATTGGACCATCATCATTATAAAATCTCTTTTTATTTCTACTAACTTATTTTAATATATCATTATTAAAATTGTAGATTTCTAGTGGTTGCTGTTTGAATGGCATATATTTTTCATCATGTTAATTTTCAACTATTTGCATCTATGAATAATAGTTCTTAAAGATAGTGAGTAGTTTCATCCTATTTTGTTGTCTTTTTTCTTGGCTTTTAATCTTTGTCCTTTGGTTACATTGTTAAATCTATTTATGTCAAAGTTATTATTTTAGAGATGGATTTTGCTTTATTTCTTTTTATTTTGTTCCTTTATCACTCCTTAGCAGGTTTTTTGTTTTGTTTTGTTTTGTTTGCTCTTGGAGTCACACCTGGTGATGCACAGGGGTTACTCCTGCCTCTGCACTCAGAAATTATTCCTAGTGGTGCTCAGGAGACCATATGAGATTCTGGGAACTGAACCGGGGTCAGCCTCGTGCAAGGCAAACACCCTACCTGCTGTGCTATGGCTCCAGCCCCTCCTTAGCAGCTTTAACATTAAGTAAATATGTTCTCAAGTCTTCTTGGATTGCACCTTCTCATATAACGAATGACCTTAAGGTCATATACGCAGTATTTTCAATAAAACCTTGCCTAAAATAGATTTTTGATAGATTTTTGTCCCTGCCCCCAAAACCATGAGAGCTGCAAAGAGAAAAGTGGCCCCAATCTCATCCGAACTTGTCATGTATTTAGTCTCAGAAACAGCTTGCTCAGGACAGGATGTGAAATGCAGATATTCTTACCCTCCCATAAAGATAGGTCCTTTAGTATGGAGAGAAGGAACTCTTCTTGGTTGCACCTTTCTGGAATTGAGTTTTCCTCTCACTGAGTTGTAAGTCTCTGCTATTTATGAGAGTACTTTAAATTTTGAACTTCTACACAATTATAAATAAAGTAATTTTTAGAGAAAGGTTATAAGTAATTTATTTTAAAGCATTTGTTTATCTCAGGCCTGGATGATGGATGAAAGTTGTGGGCTATAGTTTTTGGATATCTAACTCTTGCTGTGCTTTATCAGATGTTCTTGGGTAAATGTTTCTTCATTCGTTGAAAGACCTAAGACCATGTCTAAAGTTTTCTAAATTGCTAGCCTTCTACTTTTCACATTTTGCTGGGGAATGCACCCACTGAGCTCCTCATGACAGAAATTAAATTCTGTGCTATAATTTCTTTGTTTTTAGGTCACATTCAGAAAGACTCAAGATATACTTCTGGCCCATAGTTAGGGTAGCTCCTGAAGCTTGCAGAAGATCATCTGGCGTCAGGTATTGAACCAAGGCCTTTAACACTAAAGCATGGGCTCAAGCCATTGAGCTATCACTCCAATGTCATATAATTAAAAAAAAATTAGTAGAGATAATATAAAATTTAATCCATAATAAAAACAAATTATATTTGTAAGAAGAAATATCTCTTTAAAATATCATTGTTCTAATCCCTAGGGCCTGTAAATATGCTACCTTACATGGCAAAAGTTACTTTGTAAATATAAATAAGGGTGTGTACTTTGATAATATATATTCTGGATTGTCTAGGTGGGCCCTATTTAATCATACGAGATCTTAAAAACACATATATTCCTGACTGTGCTATTGAGAACTGTGATGACTAAAGATTAGAGAGTTGAGTTGAATCTGAATTAAATTTGAGCTGCCTATTTTGAATATGGAATGAGGGGCTACAAGCCAAAGCATGTGGACTGTCCCTTTAAGACAAAATGGCAGTAATCCATGTAGAAATCCAGACAGAAATACTAGTTCTGCTGAGAACTTTGTTTTTTAAGCTTGATCTGTATCAGTCATATGACTTGCAAAACTGAATAATAAATTTTGTGTTATTTCAGCCATTCAGTCATGGCAATAAAAATAAAGGCTATATGTTCTGAAATTTTGTTTCTGTAATGTTTCAGTAAGTACAAAAGAAATCACTTTCTGTTTTGACAGATAGTACATAAAATGCTATTAATGTGTTGTACAATGATTTTAAATAGCCTGATAGGGTAACTTCTGTCTTGTCAAAACTCAATACTCTATAGACATTTGATGCTTTCTGAAAAAAATTATCATATTTAAGCTTAAGGGTCTACAAATTTAGAGTGATGACTATGTTCTGTTCCTTACTTATTATGTTGACTTATTTCTTCATAATTCAATCTCTGGCACTTGGGTCTGGCTCAAGGTTTGATATTAATTTATTAATCTCAAGTAATGATTTGTTATCCCCATCACTGGCTCTCTTTTCTTATGAATTTCAAAGCTTGTTTCTAGACTAATAGTATCTGTATCATGTAGGAACTTGGCTGAAATGCAGTGTCAGCCTTCACTTCACCTGCTGAATCAGAAGGTCTTGACATATGGTCCAACAATTTATTTTAAATGTTCTATTTAAAGTCAATCAGTATATATGAAGGTTTGAAAATAGCTGCCATAGAACATAGGTTAAAATATAGCTATTAATTTTTACTCTTTGTAATAATCTTTTAACTCTAAATTTCAAGCCATTTTAGTTCTACATACCCTGGAACACAATTGAGAGGAGCAATAAATATAAAGATATGCCAAGTGCTAAGCAACACAATAAGGTCTGGTTATCTTATTCTTTACTGAAAGTGGGCTATTAAAATTTTACTGAGTTCTGGTTTTAATGCTTACATTTTGTTTGGGGGGAAAATAATCAGTTTCTAGGTCTTCCTTGCTCCTCACAGCAAATATTCAAGTTGGTGAAAGGATTTCATAATAATTTATGCAACAATGAAACAGATACCCTCAAAGAAAGAATATGCTTATCACCTGACTTCATAATTATTTGATAACTAAATAAATAATACTCCCATGAATATTTCTTGAACATATAATATATTTTATATTATGAATATAATTATGTTCATATTATCTTCTAAAACATAGAAGATATTACGTTTTCCTAAGTTCACCAAACAAGTGTTAGTTATTAGAGAATATATCAGTTAAACATCACATAGAAAAATTGGTCTTTAATAATAAACCTTTTTGGATATGAGATTGAAATGGGATATATGATATATATTAAGTTCATTATTTCTTTTTTTTTTTTTTTTTTTGCTTTTTGGGTCACACCCAGCAATGCTCAGGGGTTACTCCTGGCTTTGCACTCAGGAATTACTCCTGGCGGTGCTTGGGGGACCATATGGGATGCCGGGGATTGAACCCAGGTCGGCCGCATGCAAGGCAAACGCCCTACCCGCTGGGCTATCGCTCCGGCCCAAGTTCATTATTTCTTTCTAATTTTACAATTGAATAGACCCAGGAGGTAGGTTATCTAACTGGAAATTGGGACTCAATAACATTAAGTGACTCATACAAAGCCACAGAATTAATAAAAACTGAAATTAGACTTAAAACTTCTTGATCCCAAACCTAGGATCTTCCCTTAAAAACATGAAATCAGGAAGAAAGGACTTTAAAGGTTTTAGTTTTTAATTTTGAAACAATTTTATACTGCAAAAAATATCAGAAAGAGTTGAGAGATAGCAGTGAGTGAGGCTATTGCTTTGCAAATGACTGACTTGGGTTTGAACCTTGCACTACATATGGTTCCTCAAGCACCATCAGGAGTGATCCCTGAGTAGAGTCAGGAGTCAGCTCTGAGTATTACTAGGTGTGACCCCCAAAACAACAACAACAAAAAGAAAAATAATGAAAATTTAAAAGACAGTAGAAACAAAAACCAAGTTCTATAATTTCCCTCTAAAGGCAGCCTGAGCTGAAGTATAAAATTTCCTTTCATATGCTGACCAAATTATTTATGTAATCAATAAATTATAATGCACCACATAATTAGATAAAATTTAAGTAAATTAAATGAACCCAGAAGCATGATGAGGAAATTAAAAGTAGTGTGAAATTTTATTCATAGAAGGAGAGGTGTTTAAACAGAACAATTCATAGAAGTACAGGAACCTGATAAAAGTTTCAAGGTTCATGACATTAAGTTTAGTCTCTGTTTGGTACTAGAGACTGAGTTCTTAAGTCCCCAAGCAATCAATACAGGGATTGACTTAGGAAGGGTTTTTATCAATGAATGATGAACTAAAATATTCTTAGTATAGATTTATGAAGGCAATAAGAAAATTTGCTACTAGATAATGAAAAAATTATCCACTATAAATTGAAACCTCAGCTACTTAAATCAACAAACAATTTTTAAAATATAGTAGATATTACTATTTGCTACATTCTTCTGTTCTATCACCTAAGACTTCAGTAAAAGTGTCATTTAGGCACCAGAGGATCATTGTTTCACTGAGTATTGTCATACTGAACATTATTTTGTTATAATCTCAGTGATTATACATGTGATTTTAAAAAAGAACATAAGGCCACTGAGTGGCATTCAGGAATATACAGTATAGCAGTTTCTGGCAGCTATATCCTGGTGTTCTCTGGCTGGGCTGGCAGTTCAGTTCACATTATTTCCATTGAATGAAATGTCAGTGTTTGTGGTCACATAGAAAGAGTAGCAGGTATTGACCTCTGAACAGTCTTCTGGACTATTTCCTTTTTCTGCATTCACTGAAAAAATATTTAAAGTGGATGTTTAACATTTTCTTCATTCTATTCTGTGTCTTATGCTGATTTCCATTAGCCAATATTTTACACAGAGCTCCAAAGATAGTTCTCTCCCCAGAGAAAAATGGAAATGTTACCTTTAAAGTGTGTTACTTTTTTTTCCCCTCTAAAACGTGTAAGAGCATGAAAACTCTAGAAGCATTCTATACCAGGGGGTGTGATGGGAATAAAAGATGCATTTACTTATCATAATGTAGAGAGAAAATCCAAAAATTAAGATGGGAGAGAGAAAATTTTCTGTTAGTCTCAGAATCTGGGCTGGAGCAATAGGACAATGGGTAGGGCATTTGCCTTGCATGCAGCCAATCCAGGTTTGATTCCTCCGTCCCTCTTGGAGAGCCCGGCAAGCTACTGAGAGTATCCTGTCTGCACAGCAGAGCCTGGAAAGCTACCTGTGCCATATTTGATATGCCAAAAACAGTAACAAGTCTCACAATGGAGACAATACTGGTGCCCACTCGAGCAAATTGATGAACAACAGGATGACAGTGCTACAGTGCTACAATCTCAGAATCTAACCAAACTGACTTTTATATATAGTTTTGTGATTTTAAGCAAATTTGTAAATGGACTCAATATCATCTGTTATTTGCATAATAAGAATAATAGTTATTTAATTTGGGGGTAGGCTCTTATATAAAAAATACATAATACTAAAGGTAATATAATTGATATGTTTATTTAAGTGAATCCTTAAAATAATTTTAACAGATCCATTTATATTTTTATTCACCAAATAATATTTATTAGTTTTGTGACCTAATTTATGTGTCCCTTTTATTTATTTTGAATGGTATATTTCCAATTAGGTTTGAGAGATAGCACAGAGGCTAGGGCGTTTGCCTTACACGTGGCCCACCTGGGTTCGGTTCCTCCGGCCCTTTCCGAGACCCAGGCAAGCTACCAAGAGTATCTCGACCGAATGGCAGAATCTGGCAAGCTACCCGTGGCATATCCAATATGCCAAAATCAGTAACAACAAGTCTCACATGGAGACGTTACTGGTGCCCACTTGAGCAAATTGATGAGCAATGGGATGACAGTGATACAGTGTTACAGTGATATCCAATTATATTTTAGAGCTGGAAAAGGTGGTGAATATATTTCCAATTTCTTTTTCTATGTGGATATCTCTGGGAAGAACTCTTCCCTGTTCAGGTATTGTCAGAGAGGATGATTATGAAAGACATAGATGACATTTCACTATCTGATATAGTTACATTATATACCTCATCTCTCTCTGACACATCCTTCTACTCACTTATGAGGGTTTATTCCAGATACTATGACTGTATAAAAATTAAATCAGAGACTCAGTGTCTTGAAACAATAGCAGAGTTTATTTTGCTCATGAATTTGTAAGCTGAGAATGTTTGGTGGGTATAACTTCGCTCTGCTCGTGTTAAGGTAGGGAGCATTATGAATGGGTGCGTATTTGGAGGAAACATCCAAAACAGTACTTAAGAAGAGTCTTAAGTCTTAATGAATAGGACTGGATCCATTCTCTGAATATGATTGATATATATTGTTCAGCTTCCCCAGTCCGTTGGATAGAACTTATGGATACCCATTGACTAGGAAAGCAGTTTTTAGTTTTGGTGTAAGGGTCTGTTAGTCTCCTAAGAATTATTAAAGACCCCAAAGATATTTTTACATGGTATATGCATATCAATATTTGCTAAATAATCTTAACTAAAAGTATTTAGAATATATTTTATTTAAAATAATCCTCATCCTATTAAACTCACATAAATATCAAATTATAATGAAAAACACCTTGCTTTCCACCCTTCCAGATGTTTACTAATTATAGTCAAATTGTTTTACATTTTTGGAAATATTTTTGCTATCTATTTAAAGAGAAAACAGCTGGATTATTATTTGTATCTTAATTCAATTTGTTGAAATATTTGGTTAAAGCACAAGGAGAAAGTTCAAATTCATGCAATAAACATGAATTCGGTAGTAGGCAGTTGAAAAGGGGACATGTATTTTAGATATTTTTAAAGAATTTTTTGCTTAGTACATCAAAATACAACAAGTGATAGTTTTTTTCAGGTTATTGCAAATAAAGAACCTGAAAATCATGTCAACAAATCACTACTGTGAAAATGAGTGAAAAAAAGAACCAAATTCTTATTTGGTATTGTTATGAAAACAAAGTTGATTTTCATATTTCTTATTAGTGTCTTGGGAACGCACAGGGAGTTTATATTACACTTGAAGAACTACAACCATATGTGTTTAATTTTTAAGTTTGAGTTTGTGAGGTGTATTCCACATTGAACCCTTCCTTTTCCTGTTTTTCCTGTGGTTATCTTTGTGAAGTTTTCTTTTTGACCCTAATTCATACAGCATGACTTGCTGTTTTGTCTTCCCCTTTGCTCTGTTGTTTCCCTTTTAGAATTATTAAACGTACAATTCATTAGTGATTGATCTCAGGTATAAGTCAATGCGTTTTCCTACCCAGTTACCACTGTACTAACAAAGTGTGTGACATTTGTCCAGAAGACTTGGTTGCCACTATGTGTTTGTCAGTGTGCAAATCATTACAACATGCTGGTCAACCAAAAGCTTAAACTTGGTAGACTGGGAACACCTGTAAAGTCGATTAGAGGCCACCCCAAAAGCCTCCTCTTGGAGAGCCTGGCAAACTATCTAGACTATCCTGCCCACACTACAGAGCCTGGCAAGCTACCCGTGGTATATTCAATATGCCAAAAACAGTAACAATAAGTCTCACTTCGTGGTTTTGGAGCGAGCAGACACTACTGCGCTACACTAGTATGCAACTGGGACAAATGGAGACGTTACTGGTGCCCGCTCAGGCAAATCGTTGAACAACAGGATGACGGTGCTACAGTGCTACAGTACTATATGGAGCCTGGGATTTCAACTCAGGCTATTTTTGTGTTTATGTCTATGTTCTTAAGCTCTATTGCTCTAAAAAATTTCCTAAGTTTTATTCTGTGCAGATAAATAGAACCGTATTTGTGCAAACTAGTATACTTCTAAAAATAAATAAAGGGTATAGCACAGAACTTTCCCAAGACAAAAAATATTACTATATAAAGTGAATGTTTCCTAAGCCATATATCTGAGGTATATAAGCCATGATTCTTCCTTCTTCCACCTACCTTGTGAGACAAAATTTCATTAGTCACTGGAAAAAAAAAGATTAGAAAACATAAGTGAAATTCATTCCAGCATTTTTCTATGATCTCTGTTTAGAGATCATAGAAATAGTAGACTATATGAGAAGCTGGAATATTGTCAGAAAATCAGGAAAAGAGTTGCTTTTACTTGAAAACAAAGGTACACCTAAGTATTTGAAAAAAGTCCTATGAATAGTGCTGCTAATGTTAAGCACAAAGAGAGGAATCCATTCTGGACAAAAGGAAAAGCATTTTATGATAATGAAATGATCACCTGTCAGCCATTAAGTGTAAGAAAAAGTAGTAATCAAAGGGCATAAATAAATAATCAATTTTCCTGAAGGTCCTGGCTAGGGAACGGTGGCTGTTCTTCACAGATAATTGCAATCTTAGTAATATTTTATTTCTCTCAATGCCTGTGAAGTGATTTATCTGTTATTATTTTATCAACTAAACAAACATCTTACTTTTATTAAATAAAGGTTTAATTTTCTTTTACATGCTTTTGGAAGAAGATTCTAGGCTCTTTTTAGGCACATTAGACTTTATATAAAGCAATATTGTTTTCCAAAGAAGGTATTCATAAAATTTTCTGATTGCTCTGAAATTTGGGGTACAATGTTTTATTTTATAAAATACTTGTATATTCCAGAGGCATAACTTCCCTCATTTAACTTCAAAGCAGTTTAGATTTTATCAAATTCTTGAAACTGAGTTTCCTCATATATAAAAACAACAGTAATAGTCGGTAAGTACATTATCATGTCACTCTCAAGTTTTATATGTTCTTCAGTAAGTATACTTGCAAACCATTTAGTTTTATTGTTTTTAGAGAATGAAAATAATTTTTTAGGTAAACCACTTTAGTGGAATTTGAGGGAGCAAGGAGAGGGATGTGTGTTCAAGTGAGAACATGGGCTTCTCCAGAAGGAAAAGAGCTGAGAGTACACATTTTAGGTAGAGATACAAGCAAATATCCAGGGTACAGAATAAGGCAAAATCTCTCATTTATTTATTATTATTTTTGGCTTAGGACTCACTCCCACTAGTACTCAGGGTTTTCCTTGGCTTTGCTATAAGTGATCACTCCTGGCAGTGCTTGTGAAACCATATGGGGCACCAGGGATTGAGCCTGGGTCAGCTGCATGCATGGCAAGCATCTTGCCTGCTATACTGCCTCCCTGACCTCACAAATCGTCACATTTTAAACCTCCCGAACCACTAGGGAATATACAATACTCTTGCATACAGAGCGGGGTGAATTTTGTGCAGGTAGAATTTGTTCTACGTAATAATAAGTTGCTTTTCTTCCCAGGGGTTTAGTTTTGGTTCAAATGGATTAACTAAGATTAAAAATATCTACAATGCCTAGTTCATAGGACAGAAGATGAAATGCAAAGTAGTTTCTTTTAAAAAGTATTTTCCCTAGCTTTTAAAAAGCAATGCTTATTCCATAAGTCTAAGTTAATGAGAGCAGAGACATTGTTTTATCCTTTTCTCATAGAATGTCCACAACCAAGAAACAAACTTTTTAATGAATTATTGAATATTTTTTTCTGCACATAAATGTATGGAATCTTTTGAAATTTCCAATAACAAACCCATAACATGTTTGTTATGATGTGCCATAATATTTATGAATGAGGAATTCCATCTGGACACTAAAACACCCCTATTTAGTGGGAGGCATGTGGTAGGCCATACCCCTTTGTACTGAGAGCTGGTTTCTGGCTCTGTACTCTGGGATCATTTTGGACAGTGCTTAGGGGACTATGTGCAGTGCTAGGAATCAGCTAGAGTCATCCAGACTCTAGGGAAGTACCTAAACTCCTAGACAACCTCTCTGTTCCCTCAGCACCTTTTGAGCAGCCAGATTCTATTTAATTTATATGCTGTTCACTTATAAACTCTGAATTCCATTAATTCATTTGATGTAATTAACCTAGGCTAAAAATTTGACTTTTCAAAACTATCTTCTCTTCAAAATTAAAATGGGAAAACTAATATTTCAAGTACAAATAGCCCAATCTTTGGAGTATGGAATTAATCTCCTTTTATTGATGATTTCTGGATTTTCCTAATGACAGCTCCTAGAGGGTTCTGTCTGAGAGTCATGTTCTAGAATCCTTTTGTGAATTAAAAATTATTAAAAAATTTTTTTCTCTGTAGAATTGATGATGATGTAGAATTTGTCTGCTTGATAGTTCAATGGAAATGTTCTAGATTAAGTTGTGGTTTCTCAATATCATTTTCAAATTCACCTTGAAAAAATATCTGTGACCACATGAATAAAAAGTATGATGCATTGAGAAATAATATATCAATAAAAGTTAAATCAGTATATTTAACTAAATTTGACTTTAATTAAATGAAATTTTGATTATTTATGGCCTTGATTAATATGTTGGAGGTTTTCATAGAGTTTTAAAAAAGTTTATTTTTTAAAAATTAGAATACTGTAAAATCAGAGCTCAGTTAATAAATGATTCATTTAACCAATTCATTTAAATGTGCCATTATTCTCTACATTTCTGAGAACTGTACATTATAACTATGTGACAAAATATAATACCTAATAATCTGAAGATTGCTTTGTTGGTCCTGAAATATCTCTTCATTTATAATGAAGAGTCTCTTGTAAATAAGCATTGTAACCTTCACAAGCTCTTGAGAAGGCTAAGTTGAAGTAAAAATACAAAGCCCTATAAAACCACCCCACTGTAAATTGGTTTTGATATGAATGCTGTTTTCCTAGGAATATAAGAAATGATTTTATTCTTGTTGTGGACCTCACATAGAATACTTCTTAGTTTAAGCAGTGATGAATTTTATTGGGCTCTATTATTTGTTTAAGTGCTTCTGCGACTAAATAGTAAAGGCATGAAGGGGTTAGAGAGATTAATAATGCAAGGAATGCACATTGTCTACAGAATAGCATAATTTTTAAAATATTGCAGTGCTCATTAATAAAAGAATACATAATTATTTAAAACTCTATGGCAGTGCCCATCAAACAAGGACAATGTGATTGTTATTTGGTCTTTATACTTCTCTTTCATACAGTTGTCAATGCCACTCTTAAAAACTGTGCCAACAATTGACCTTTCCCAAGGTTACTTGATTTTCCATGAGCCATTATATATAGGTGTGTGTGTGCATATGTGTACACACAGACACACACTCATATACACGCACACCTCTCTCTCTCTCTCTCTCTCTCTCTATATATATATATATATATATATATAATTTAGACAATAGATACAGAAAATTTTTCTCTTTTAGTAATTGTATTTTCAGTATTTGGTGACATCAACATTTAGATATTTAAATGAAATTCTAATCTAAGCAACAATATTAAATTTTTTTTAATAAAAATAGTTTTATAAAGCAATGACCAGAGCAGATAATGTACTTGGTTTTAGACATAGACTCCTCTGGGTAAAAGTCAGAGGATCTGGATGCTATTTGAACTTTGGTTAACAATCTTTGAATTTTGAGCAATTGGAGAATTGCAGTGCACTGCACATGAGTGTCATTAAATGTGAAGATAATAATACTACATCTGTTTCTTCATAGTAAGCATATAAAGTAAAAGAGTTCTCTGAAGTCAATCAATTAATTAGGCATTTGAGGCCTCACAAGCCCTTCTAGGAGTAAGACTTGAACTCTGTTGGGTTTGTCCCCAATACAATCAATCAGGCATTTAGATAATAATAGTCTCATTTTAACTTACTTTATAAAAATGTATGATTCAGAAGTATTCCATTGCATTTAACATTAAATTCCAAAACATGTATATGAATCATGTGATTCACTGTAAACTATGTTTCTATCTGCTTCTCCACACTAATGAGCTGCTATTATGATTTTGCTTCAGATAGTCTATCCTAAATTTAATTCAATGCTCTCCAACATAAATTACTACAATGATAGAAATAGCTTGTGTGTGCTCCTTTTTCAGCAACTACTAGCCACAGATGCTTATTGAAGAGATAGAAGGTCACTAATGTGACTGAAGATTTAATTTTTAAGAATTATTTATTTAAGTTATTAAATATTAAAAATAATTGGGGGCCACTCAGTGTTGTTTTGAAGTTCTTCTTGATCTATGTTCAGGGTTGTTTCTGGTGGTGTTTGGGAAGCTATATTCAGTGCTGTGGTTGAACTGTAATTGACAAAATTCAAAGCAAGAATTTAATCGATCTACTATCTTCCTAGCCTATTATATTCATTTAAAATTTTATCTTTAAATTTGTCTCTTTTATTGTCTTACTAGCTTTCAATGGTCTGGAATTTCAGAGATTTAATCTCATACATTTTTATACCTGTTTATTCATCACTGCCCTCATTACAAAGTTCCATCAAAAAAATGTCCTGCTCATTCTCTCCTTGATCCTCTTTCCTCTGGTAATTACCATAGTTTTCACTGAGTGTAAGAGTTAGTTTTATTGTTTCCTTCCACTTTCCTGGCTTTGTGTTTTATATTAAATATCAGTGAAATTATCTGATAATTGCTTTACCTTCCTCCCTTCCTTATTTCATTTATCATAATCACCTTGAGTCCCATCTATTTTTTTTCCCAAAAGCTACAATTTATATTTTTGGTTTGTTTGTTTATTTGTTTGTGTTTGCTTTGTTTGGGGGTTCATACCGGCTGTGCTCAGGGCTTAGTCCTGTGTTCAGGATCACTCCTGGATGTGCTCAGGGGACAATATGTGTTCTGGGAATTAAACCCTGATTAATCACATGCAAGACAACCCAATGTACTATCTCCCCAGCCCCAGCTTATTTAATGGCAGACTAGTTTTTCAATTATCTGTTGATGAGCATTGAGATAGACTCCATGTTTTTGCTATTATAAATAATACTTTAGGAACACAGAATGCAAATGTCCTTTTGTCTTAGTGTTTTGATATTCTTCGAATAAATGTTCGGGAGTATATTTCTGGGTCATGTGGAATTTCCAGTTACAAATTTAAAAAAATCTCCATCACACTTTCTTAGAGGATGGACCAATTCACACTGCCATCATTAGTATATAGAATTCATTTTTACCTTCATATCCTCATCAACATTGGCTGTTTATAACCGTTTTATATAAGTAGTCTGTATTTAATTTTAAGTAGTTGCACATGGCTACTGCTATTATATTAGGCAGCTCAGCTACAGTTCTTTAAATAAAGTGCAAATTTTCTTATTTCTAGTGCTTCAAAATAAAATTTATGTGGTCACTCTGTTCCAAGTCCAGACTCTCCTTCTTTATATAGCTATGATTTTCCACAAGGAGATCTGGAACTTTTAAAATCAGTTTGGGGTACTCATGCTATGAAGTAGCAATGATGAAATTAGAGCTAATATTTATTGAGGAATCATAGTGTTCTAGAGCTTTCGTCACTTTTATATACGTTAAAACTACAAAAAAAGAATTTTTGTTGTTATCCTCATATTACAAATAAACTGAGGTTTGATTAGATTAAGTAGTTTATGAAAGTTTAATTCCCTGTAATACTCTTGATCATTGTAAAAGTGTTTTATAATATTTTACTTTCCTATCAAACTTTAAATTCTAGATTATTTTTTTAGGATTTTATAATTGCCTGTATTGAACATTTTTTGGAATTAGTAAAATGTTCTGAAATGCATTATTCAGACATGCAAAATTGCTAGTGTTGTAATTCTAACAGTTTAAAATAGCATTCATAAAAGCTACATAAAATAGTAGAACATTTTTGAATTATATTTTTACAATACCATTGTTGCCAATGACTCGGTAAAGTAGGGAGCAAGGGAAGTAGTCTTAAAAAAAAGAGTGTTTTCACATCTCTGCTTGACTCACATCAGTGACTTGGGAAATGCCTGGTGTGGGTGAGGACTGGTAAAATGCACTATGAGAACTATGCCAGAGACTCCCATCCTACCTGCTCCATGAGGCAGGCATAAAGTTACACCTAAAGTTCACCTGTTCTACTGCATGGGAACCTGTTCCTACCACCCGAGTTCTCAGGGAGCTTCGGACTGAGGCTGGAAAGAGAAATTGCTCTTGCAGGAAAGGAAAGTCAGTCTTACACTCTGCATAGGGTTTTCAGGTCCATCACTTCCCTCACATTTCAGGAGGAGGCAAAATTATAAAGCAAAAGAGTTTTTATTTAAAGAAATTTACTTAGACAAGTGGGAGAGGAATAAGAGAGAGGGATATGTGTTTCGAGAAAAAAATAGGCTTCTCCGGAGTGGAAAAAGCAGGGAGTGGCTTTCGGGAGAGGTTGTATACAATTTCTCCAAATTGTCTTGGCCTGGAATTCTCTGCATACATGGAAGTTAATCTCGGCTTTGGCACTGGGAAAGTCTGGGACTCTTTCATATACTTATCATGACCTTTGGATTCCCCTGTAGTCTCATCCTTTTCAGAGGGGTCCACCCCTCTCTGGGTGGTGCTTTGGTTTCAGCATCTCCAAAGAGCTCAGGAGTTGTATGTAGCCTTTGGCTTACATCAAGGCTGGTTGATTTCTTAAATTTTCTTATTTTCCAAAAGCGCATTTCTAGTGTCCTTCTGCCTGCAACAACATTTAACCAAGTTTTATTAACATATAATTGATAACATTTTTAGTATATTTTAAAAATTAAAATAATTTTTTAGGATATTTAAAGTATGTACTACGTTGATATCCTGTATTCATGCATTTTCACAATATTCCCACAATGAAGAACTAACACTTCTAACACATCAAATATAAACCTCTTTATTGTATATTAGAGAACATTTAAAGTTTAACCTCTTATCAAATTCCAGGTATACAACAAGACTATTAACTGTAGTCACAATATTTATGCATAAGATCATCAGTTTATCCATCACATAGCGGGAAGTTTGCATGTTCTTTCACTAGCTTTTCCCTATTTTTCCCTCCCTTCAGCCTGACGTTATTCTCAGTTTTTGTGAGTTTGAGGTTTTTATTGATGTTATTTGTTGATTTTAGACTCCACTTATAAGAGATAGCATGCTGTATTTGTCTTTTGCTGGTTTATTTAACTTAGTGTAATTTCCACCAGACTTATCCATGTTGTTGTAAACAATAGGATTTTCTTCTTTGTTAAGAGTAAGTAGTATATATCCTATATGTATAGTTAATGATATCTTTAACCTATATTTCTAGTAGGTAGGAAAGACTGTGTCCTTGATAATGAGGTTTTGGGGAAGCTGCAAAGTTGAAGTTGTCCCAAGCCATGAAGACTGCTTTCCTTTGTGATACAAATACTGAGAGCTCTGGAATTGGAGAACAAAGAAACACACCCAGAAGCAGGAATTTAGGCATCATTCAGAAAAATGTGGATGCCCTAAATAAAAAAGAGAAGTTCCAAGAAAAAATAAAGGTCACAATAAAATTAATATACAGGCCATCAGGAGTCCAAGGCGCTTCCTGGTAATCAAACCCCAGATGGATCGTAAGCCACCTGTGGGAGTCCACTGACTTAAAGGTGATATCACATTGTAATTTTGATTTGCATTTCTCAGGGATTGATAACTTTGAAAATACTTATTGCTTATTTGTATATCTTTGGGGAAAGGTCTATTTAGATCCTCTTGTTAATGTGAAACTAGATTTATTCCTGAGCTTATTGGGTTATTTATTTTATGTTTTGAGGATTGTATACAAGATTTGCATACAAAACTCAGATACTAAAATTAGAATTTATTGTACATTTCAAATAGATTGGTTTGGGTCCCTCCCTAATGTCAGTCTTCTCCTTTTACCCATGTAGACCACTCATCTTTTTCCTGATCCTTGATGCCTGGTCCAGTGTACGACATGTTGTGCACTCACCTCTAGTGTGTGACAGCCACTTTTGTACAAATGCCATTCTCTAATCGGTGTACACAATCCCCTTGCTGTCACCAGTGTCCCCTTGCTGATGCTTGCTACTCTGAAACTTGTTGCTAGGCCTCTCTAGCACTGTGCCCCAGGGGCTCCCTGTCTTCTTGGCTTTCCTTAGTTTCTAGCCACCCCCATGTGTTTATGAGCGAGATCCTTACCATTCTGTTATTTGTCTGGGCATAGGTGAAGTGACATTGACTAGGGGCTGGCTTCTTTTATCTACTGCAGTCTCCATCCCAGCCATCCTATTATTTGTTGGGCCTCTTCTGTGGATAAGATTTAAAATGACCAAATAAATAACATCACCTGGTGCTTCACCTTCTACTCCATCACTCTTCCTTCTTTTATTTATTATTATTATTATTATTATTATTATTATTATTAATTTTTGTTCTATATTTGTTTGGTTTGGGGGCCAAACCCAGCAGTGCTCAGGACTTAGTACTGGCCTCTGCTCTCAGAAATCACTTTGGGCAGGCTTGGAAGTGTAAAAAACTAAAGCACGACGAGGGGGCGAGAGCACTCGCGGGCTCTCCGGGCGGCTCTGTCTCACCACCCGCGTTCGGTGCTCTGGAACCGCAGTGTGTGGACTGGATCGGGACGGCCGGTGGTCAAGGACAGGCGAAGGAAGAACGAGGACCAAGCTGGTTGCTGATTAGTTACCGTTTATTCAATCTTCAATCTTTCTCATCTCCCGCACTCCCAGCTCTGGCCTCTCTCTGGATCTACTGCTCAACTGCTCAACTGCTCCTCTCTCTGGCTTCTCTCTCTCCTCCTACTTGTCTCTCCTGGTGGATCTGCCCCGTGGATCCGGCCCCCCCCCCCCCCCCCCCCCCCCCCCCCCCCCCCCCCCCGAAAGAAGATACAAAACCAAAACCGAAGCCCCCTTTGGGCTGAAAGCACTCGGATTTACATCCCAAAGACCAGGCTGGGCTGCAGCAAGAAATCTACATGTCAATTACAAACTAGACAGCACCTGAAATTTACATCCCAAAGACTAGGCTGGGCCAGAGCCTGGAATCTACAATGTCAAGTCAAGCTGGCTATCACCTTAGATCTGCAGGTCAAAGATCAGCTAGATTTCTGTGACAAAAGGTTTCTGACAAAACTCCAGAAGGCAGCTGGAAAAGGGGAAATATTCCAACAGGAAGAACATTCTGGGTGCCAGAGATCAAGTCTAGTTCAGCCTACTGAGTGCAAGACAAGCACCATTCCCACTTACTATGGCTCCAGCTCACTGCCTATCTTTAATTGGATTAGTTGTTTTTAAGTTATGGAGTTGTATAAATTTCTTGTAAATATTAACCTCTTAATACCTTGTTAGATTAGCACTTTGTAAATATTTTCTATAATTCTGTAGCATTATTATTATTATTTTACTTTTCCATGCAGAATTTTATTTAGCTTGGTATAGTCCCACGTATTGGTTGTTACTTTTATTGTTTTTGTTCTTGGTTGTTGAGCTTTAAAAAACTTACTGCCAAAACCAATGTAAAGGATTGTTTTCCTCTAGAAGTCTTATAGCTTCATGTGTCACATTCGAGTATTTAATCCATCTTTGAGTTGATTTTTGTGTGTCATGTAAAATAAAGGGCCAAATTTATACTTTTTAATATAACAGTTCAGTTTTCTAATCAGTATCAAAAACCTATAATTTCCTTGTTATATAATTTTACTCCTTTGCTAAAAATCATTCCCACATAGACATGGTTATTTTTAGTCTTTCTAGTCTGTTCAACTGATCTGTTTCCGTATTTATGCTAATGTATTTACAGATCACTTTGCCTTCTTATTATGTTTATTAATTTTTATATTAATTACATATAACATTTACAAATAATTTATATTTATTATTATTAAAGTGTCATATTTATATATATCAGGTATAGAGTATAAAATAAAGAAGAATCTTTGACTAGGAACAAAATATTTGATTTTCTCATTGTACCTCCTTTATGTAATCTTATGAAGATGACTTACTGGTTATAGAGCTCATTTTCCTCAACCATAAAGCAGTGGATAATATTACATGATATCTAGATCATTTTTAATCACGTATTTCATGATTATACATAATTCTAAATTTACTATTAATTTTAATGCAGTATTGAAATGTCAGAAATTATTATTTTCTTATCTCTTAGTCATGTATTTTAAAAACTTATTTTTAATAATGCAATATAACTAATTTTACAAACTAGTGATTTTTACTTTTGGAGGGGCTTTAGGGCTACAGTTGTGGTGCTCAGTGCTTATTTCTGACTCTGTCCTTAGGGATCACTCCTGATGGAGTTGGGGGACCATTTGGCCTGTTAGGGATCAAACCCAGGTTAGTCACCTGGATGCAAGTGCCTTACCCACTGTATTATCTCTCCAGCCCACTTACTTATTTTTAAATAAATTGTAATTTATTTAAAATTGGCTGTGTAATCCCACCAACGACCAACATCCAGAGACTATAAAACCAAGCTCCCAGAAAAGAGCGACGCAGAGTCTCTTGCCCCTTTCAGCTGGTTGTCTTCACCGTGGCCCCCTCGGAGGGGATGGGTTGCCTTTCCCTCTCTGCCCCAAGCAGAGCCTTAACAGTTGAAGACCTCCAGAACCCAGCCACAGCCAAGCTCAAAGCCACTCTCCACATGTTTGGACGAGCCTCACACATGAAGAAACCTGCAGAGGAACCCAGGTGTGTGGGACCCAGGGCTGAGATCTCCAAATCTGCTCAGAGTAGTACTGGGCCTTCTCCACCCAGACCCCCCATTTTCCAGTAACTTGGCAGCCACACCCACAAACTGCTCCCGACGCCATGTAATCCCACCAATGGCCAACATCCAGAGACTATAAGACCAAGCTCCCAGACATCTAATAGCCTTATTCTCCCTCTTGGAGAACCAGATAAGCTACTAAGAGTCTATTGCACGCATGGGACAGCCTTGCAAGATCCCCATGGTGTATTCATATCCCAAATACAATAAAAGATATATATATATCTTAAATATATATATAAGAGATAGATAGATAGATAGATAGATAGATAGATAGATAGATAGATAGATAGATAGATAGATAGATAGATAGATAGATAGATACCTCTCGGAGAGCCCAGCAAGCTACAGAGCGTATCCCGCCCTCATGGAAGAGCCTGGCAAGCTACCCGTGGCATATTCGATATGCCAAAAACAGTAATGATAAGTCTCATTCCCCTGACCCTGAAAGACCCTCCAATCATTGGGAAAGACGAATAAGGAGAGGCTGCTAAAATCTCAGGGTTTAGTGTAATAGACTTGTTAAAGGTGCCTGTTTGGGTAAATTTACGAACAACAGGATGACAGTGGCCCGTTCAAGTAAATTGACGAACAACAGGATGACAGTGATACAGTGATACAGTGATTTAAAGAGAGGCTGCTAAAATCTCAGGGCTGGGATGAATGGAGACGTTTACTGGCACCCGCTCGAGTAAATTGATGAACAACGGGATGATAGTGATACAGTGAAATTGTAATATATTATTATAAAAGTTTACTAGCTGTTTCAGTCTGTTTGTTGACAAGTAAGTAGATGGTGAAATCCTGACTCTTTTGACTACCATAGGAAACTTTAATGAACTAAATAGTAGAGAGAGTGGAAAACACCATTTGTGGAAAGCAATCCATTGAATTTGAGCCAAGTAGTTCAAAGCTAAGATAAAAAGTAAATATACTTCTTTAATTTTAACATCTCACTTTATAGTTATGAGTATAGCTTAATTTTATGACAAAGGAGTCATGAATTCATTCATTCATTCATTCACCAATACTTGGTGGGTATTTTCTGACTTGTGCCAGTGCTGGAGCTAGAGATAAATAACCTCAAGATGTTTAGTCTCCTGTTTACTTTGAATATTCCTGGTGACAGGTTTCAAAAATGATTTAAACTGAACTAGTGACTTCTCTTTTTTTCCCACAAAAGGCCATCCTAATTTACAAATCTTATTTAGTTAACATTCACATACAGTGCCAATTTTGTGTCTAAATTGTCACTCCAACTTGCCCTCTAACCCCATCCAAACATTTTAGTATGATCACCATCACTTTTGTTTTATTGGTGGCTGGTGTACTTAGGAAATGACATGTGTGGTATAAACTAAGAAAAAAAGTTTAAAGATTTGGCTTTATTGTTTCTCACCATTGACTTTCAATCTTGTGGGGTGAGTCAGGGAGAAATTATTTATTCTTCATGTTTAAAACATTATTCATATCTGAAATAATTTCCTGTATGATGAAATAGTTTTCGTATATTATCAAAACTTTAGTTTTTGCAAATAAAGCTATCAGAAATAACTTTTATTATTTTTTTTTACTTTTTCTAAGTAGGAACTGATTTCCAGTATCTAAATTATTCAAGATTCATCTTAAAGTTTTCAGATGATTCAGGATCTAATCTTCTTTCCAGATATGTCTGAAGTTGATCACCAACAGATCTTTTACTTTTTAAGAGAAAGGCAAACACAAAATTGCTCAACAACTTGTACCTTAGTGAATTTCTCTTAACTGAGCTATCTTCATGTCTTTATACCTTTCTGGTTTTTTTTAGTCTAAATATAGATGAAGGGCTAAAGATGGAAGAACTAGTATTTATGTATTATATTCATAAGTCATGCATGCACATTTTGGTGCTACATAAAAGAAACAGCATTTAACAGTCTAGCATTCTGTCTCAGTGTAAGAACTCTGATAAAACTAGAATAAAAAAGTCCTACTTTCACAAATATAACAGAAATTTTAATTAAATAGTATTAATTCCTAGATTATGAGGCTGTTTTGTGAGCATAAAGAACAATATACATATGTGAAGTAAATGACTAAAGAAGCAAAAAGGTTTTTACCTTTCTGACAACAGTTAATGCCAGCTCACATCATCAAAGGTCTATTTCCAGTTGGTAAGTCTTTCACTGAAGTATTCAAGTTCTAATAATATCACTATGGTAGCTACAGTTTTGTGGCACTGTGTCGAGTCTGAAATAAAATTAGTCATTGTTTCAATGCAGTCAGTAAAATAAGTTTAGCTCATTGTATTCACAAAGCAGGCATGTGTAACCAGCACATCTGGCAGTGTCAGAAACATAGGTGAATCCCTAAAGATGGAAATTCAATTTCCTTCTAACGTGTAAAGGTAAACTGTAGATGAAAAAAAATTAAAAGAATTCAAAAATTTTAATTGAGAAAGGACCACTTTGGTGTCAGTCTTACAAGCCATCCAATCTAAATAATGTGTATCTTAAACATGGGCTTCAATAGATAGAATACTTTTTGAAAAAATGCTATTTAGACCCTCAGCTTGGCAATGAAGAGAAGAATATCATGACTACCTCATAATCCTTTTCAAGATGATATTTTATGTGGTAGGTATGTCCCAATCCATATATTATTCACTAGCTGATTATCAAGTAAGAGAAAGGGAAACAAAATTGCTCAACAGCTTGTACCTTAGTGAGTTTCTCTTAATTGAACTATCTTCATCTGTTGTTTTACCTTTCCCTCTTTCATGTAGTCTAAAGGTAGATGGACTGTGTCTAAATTGCTACTCCAACTTGTGACAATTTAGTACAGATTTTGCCATTCAGTTATACTCAATATTTTTGAGAGACAGAGCCAGAGAGTCAGAGAAGAGACTGTATTAAACTATCTCAGGGCATCAAGACCAAGAATGCTCAT
Source organism: Sorex araneus (assembly GCF_027595985.1). NCBI lineage: Eukaryota > Metazoa > Chordata > Mammalia > Eulipotyphla > Soricidae > Sorex > Sorex araneus. Next base: position 231,687,013 of record NC_073313.1, on the reverse strand, counting down.
GGGTCAAAAACAAAGATTTATTTTATTTTGCACATTAACTCCTAATTGGGAATACTGAAATATGATGAATATTTTTTTTTTGCTTGGATAAGATAGAATTCACTCTTTGATTTCAATTGGTGAAAAGATTGAGTCATTGTCTAGGGAATAAAATAGATGGAGGAAAGAAAAGAAAAATCAGGTGAAGATGAAAACAGTCAGCTTGGGGCTGTCTTTATATTCAACAATAGACCAACAGAAGAAACTTTTCCACTATCATTTTCCAGTTAATCTAACAGACATAGTTCACAGGTGGGAGTGGAGGATGGGGTTTGCTTATTTTTAATGTTGATTTTTCTTATATATATTCCTTTAATACACAGGTGGGACGTTTGACCAGGGGCTACAATGAAACTGTTCATTTTTCAAAGTTTTCCTAAATGAAATCCAGGCTTCAGGAAAGGGAATTTGGGCAATGGAGAAATGGGAGAGGGGTAAAGGGGGTGTTTGATTGAGTGACTACAGAAGCTTACTGCTTAAGGGAAGTATTGTTATTTCCAGAGGTCTAGTCTTTAGATCATCATAAAATGAGGCCCAAACAAAACAAAACAACAACAACAACACATTTACTGGGAAAAGTACCACAACAAAACTGATTAGTTTCATTACCTTCTTGCAATAAATTTTGCTTTAAAATTTTTACTAGATTTTTGTATACTGTGAACCTGGTTGATTTTCTTTCCTGAATGTGTTTCTTAATTTCTAAGTATCTAATTTATAGAGGGATTCTAAATTTAAAATCTGAGAGAATCCCTTGCCCGTTTGTTTCTATATTATAACTTAATTTTGAAAAGAAAAAAAAAGGCTCATTTGAAATTTTTTTTCCTGTCCTAAAAAAAAAATCATGTTGTTTTTTGGGACCATTTTTTGCTGAATAATCACATATGCCTTTGTAAAATTTTGCATATCAGATCTTATTTTCTTTCTTATTATCTATTTGTTAGAGAAAACCTGGTGTATATGGTTAATTGGGAAAATGCATTTCTTTTTCAGATAAACACTCCATCCTTCCAACTCACAGGATTCTAATTTTTGTTTAACTATTATTCCAATTCTGTGTGTATGTTAAAAATGGTCCTGTTCAACACAGGGCTGAAAGGTTGTATAGTTCTACTTTATTCATGTGTTGATGTTTGTTTGAATTTGTGTTTAGAGCCCACATCTCTGTGCTATATTTTAGGTTATAAATTCTTGGAGGACAGAAATTGTTACTCTCTGATTAACTTTGTATATCTTTCAGCATGGGTCTATGTATACACAAAAGCTTAATGCGTTCAATCTGTTGAAAAATTACTGGGCCTGGGATTCTTCAAGGGTAAAATTGTATTCTATGATATTTTCATTTAAACATGGAATTCATCCAGATTGATTCTTTCACAAAGCTGTCCTAATGTAAGATTATATATAAGAAGAATAAAAGCAAAATGCTCTCCTTTCACTAGCACATAAGAACAGAGGGGAAATCATTCAATTTAATGTGCATCCTTTGGGTGACAGTTAATCTAACTGTTTTGTTCTTGTAACCTCAATAACTATTCAAAATGCAAGAGGTAGATGGGAAAATATCTACCTGAAGGATAATGGGGCTTAGAATAGACTTTTCTAAGTTTGAATTCTTATTTCCTACCAACCTGGATAATCTTGAGAATTTTACTTCTTGAAAATTCTGTTTCCTCACTATAATAACTGCACTCATAGAACCATTGCAAAAATTGTAAATGAATGTCATTAATAAGATGAGGATATCATATTCATCTGATAAATGAGCAAACACTAGATTAGAAGCACTATATAATTACCTAGGCTCAGAATGAAAATGGTTGGCAAGTTTTATATTCTAATTTCAGTTAAAATATAGGAGTGGGTGGCAGAGAGTTGGCTGAGTAACCTTCCCCCAATCTCTGCCAAACCCCATTTCCCCATCCATAAAATGATCCCATGAATATTCCCTACTCAGCAACTTTGACAAAGGAAGGGAATGCACTCAATGGAGTAAGCTAGTCCAATACTTCCACAGAGTTGATTACCCCTCTGCCTATCACATAACATGTTGACCCCCACACACAGGGTTGCAGAAAGAATAATCAGAGATCATTGCTATGGACCATCAAAAGGAAGGTTCTCTCTGATTCTTAAAACAGCACACCTCCAACATTGGTCTGTTTCTGTGGGAAATCAGTCAGTGGAATCCACACTTGGTCACTCAAACCAGAATAAAACTAGACCCTTATCACTATTGTCCATGCAGCATGTAGCACCAGGCATAATGAAGAAACACAGGAACTGACCTTGTGGATGATGTCAAAGGCTTGGGAATGTCTTCAAGCACACAAGCACACTCTGCTCTCCCTGATGAGGAAAGCAAAGAGACAATAGTTAGACTGTCCTCTGAACTGAAGAAAACAACAGAAAAGAATTTTGATAAAAAAAAGGAAGGTATGAGAAAAACAGCAGATTGGATCAAACTGTTGTGCTTGAAGACAGGATGCATAAAATGATCTAAAAAGAAATCAAGGGACTAAAGAATTAAGAAACATTGAGAAAACACAAGAGATCTATGGGATAGTCTTAACAGAAACTCCCTATGAAAGAGCCAGAGGAAAGTACAGAGGAGAGGGCGGGTGCCTGTATGCGGCCAACCTGGATTTGATTCCTGGCACCCCATATGGTCCCTCAGCACCACCCAGAATGATGACTGAGCATGGAGCACAGAGACAGAGTAGCCTCTCCAAAAAACAAAATAAAGAAATTAAGAGAAATTTAATGTGAATTATAGGGTCCCAAAAGGAGAATAAACAGAGAACATGAAAGTAGTTATGACAAGAGAAATTGTAATTATGATAATTTACAGTGTGAAGATAATTCCTTACACCCAGATCCAGGGTGCACAAAGAATTACAAACAGAATAAACTCAAACCAAAGAGCAACATTGTAGTTTAAATAAAAAGAACTAAATACAGAAATATAATTCTAAGACCAGCAAGAGCAAAGCTGAACATTACCTACAAAGGAACAACTATAAAATTTACAGCATCTCTCTAGCAAAATTCTACAGACTAGAAGGGTATGATGTGATATAGTTACACATAAAATAAAATTAGTATCCAATTTTTAAAAGATTACCTCATCCAACCAGATTTGTACTTAAGATTATCATTTAAGTACAAAGAACAATACAAAATTTCTAATAAACAACACTAGACCAATGTTGTTAAAATGATTAACTAAACACGTTTATAAGGAAAATGGGAAAAAAAAGACTGTAGAATCAAAAACTGTACAAATACCTCGGAGCAAATACCAAAAAGGTCATTGAAATCATTCTTTTCAATAATTTCATTTAATATTAGTTGCCTGAACTCACCAGTCAGAAGGTAAAGGGTGGCTGGACAGATAAGAAAATCAAATCCAGTCTTCTGTATTGTAAAAGACACACTTGAAATATCAAGATAAGCACAGGTTTAAAGTGAAAGACTGAAAAACAGGCAGGTGAACAAAAGACTTAAAAAACTGTGATCACACACATATATCAGACAATGTAGGCATCAAACTACAGAAGTTAATGAAAGGCAGAGATGGACATTGTATAAAAATCAAAGGATCCATACATCAACACTCATTAACACACATGCACCGAACAAAGGAACAAAAGAGGGGCTGGAGACTCAGGACAAGGATTAAAGGCATTTGTTTTATATGCAGTTGACTCCATTTTAATCCCTGGCATCAATATATGGTTCCCGGTCACTGCTAAGAGTGATCCCTGTGGCACAGTCAAGAGTAAGCCCTGAGCATCAATGAGTGTGATCCCTAAATCAAAAAAACAAAAAAATTTAAAAGCCACAGAATAGATAAAGCAGCTACTAACAGGCCTGAAGGTGAATATTGACAGGAATATGATAGTTGAGTGAATATTTTTTTATCTTGCTGAGGTTCACTCTCTTCTATTAATAGAAACAAGACAAACCAAATGAACAAACACAATACACATACACACAAAACAAGCATCATAGAAAGGAAACTTTCAACCGGAAAGCATCAACTATTCATGATTAATTCAACTTTGTTTCTTTTCTTTTTTTTTAAATTTTATTGAATCACCATGAGTTAGTTACAAGCTTTCATGTTTGGGTTACCATCACACCATGATCAAACACCCATCCTTCCACCAGTGCATATTTCCCACCACCAATATACCGGGTATACGCTCCCTTTCCCACCCTCCCCCTGCCTCTATGGCAGACAATATTCCTCATTCTCTCTACTTTGGGACATTATGGCTTGCAACACAGACACTGAGAGGTCATCATGTTTGGTCCATTATCTACTTTCAGCATGCATCTCCCATCCCAACTGGTTCCTCCAGCCAACAGTTTCTTAGTGATCCCTTCTCTATTCCATCTGCCTTCTCCCCTCTGCTCATGAAGCAGGCTTCCAGCTATGGGGCAATCCTCCTGGCCCTTGTATCTACTGTCCTTGGTTGTCAGCCTCATGTTATGTTATTCTATACTCCACAAATGACTGCAGTCCTTCTGTGTCTGTTCCTCTCTTTCTGACTCATTTCACTTAGCATGATACTCCCCATGTCTATCCACTTACAAAAAAATTTCATGACTTCATCTCTCCTAACAGCTGCATAGTATTCCATTGTGTAGTTGTACCAAAGTTTCTTTAACCAGTCATCTGTTCTAGGGCACTTGGGTTATTTCCAGATTTTGGCTATTGTGAACAGTGCTGCAATGAACATGTAGGTACAGATGTCATTTCTACTTTGCTTTTTTGCATCCTTGGGATATATTGCCAGAAGTGGTATTGTGAAGTCATAAGGAAGCTCAATTTCTAGTTTTTGAAGGACTGTCCCTATTGTTTTTTAGAAAGGCTGGGCCAGTGGACATTCCCACCAACAGTGAAAGAGTGTCCCTTTTCCCCCACATCCATGCCAGTACTGGTTGCTATTATTCTTTTGAATGTGTCTCAGTCTCTGTGGTGTAAGATGATATCTCATTGTTGTTTTGATTTGCATCTCCCTGATGACTAGTGATGTAGAACATTTTTTCATGTGTCTTTTGGCCATTTGTATTTCTTATTTGAGGAAATGTCTGCTCATTTCTTCTCCCCATTTTTTGATAGTGTTGGAGGGTGTTTTTGGTACAATTCTACTAGTGTCTCGTATATCCTGGATATTAATCCCTTATCAGATGAGTATTTGGTAAATATTCTTTCCCATATTGTGGGCTCTTTCTGTAGTTTGGTCATTGTTTCTTTAGAAGTGCAGAAGCTTCTTAGTTTGATGCAGTCCCATTTGTTTATGTTTGCTTCCACTTGCATGGTCAGTGCTGTTTCATCCTTAAAGATGCTTTAGCTTCAATGTCATGGAGGGTTCTGCCTACATTTTCCTCCATGTATCTTATATATTCCTGTCTGATATTGAAGTCTTTAATTCACTTTGATCTGAATTTTGTGCCTGGTATTAGACAGAGGTCAGAGTTCTTTTTTTGCAGGTAGTTATCCAGTTTTCCCAGAACCACTTATTGAAGATGCTTTCTTTATTCCACTGCACATTTCTTGCTCCTTTGTCAAAGATTAAGTGGCCATATATCTGGGGGTCTGTGACAGGATATTCAACTCTGTTTCATTTGTCTGAAGCTCTATTTCTAGCACAATATCATGCTGTTTTAATTACTACTGCTTTGTTGTATAATTGAAGTTGGGGAAGGTTATGCCACACATCTTTTTCACAAGGATTGCTTTAGCTATTCTTGGGGGTTTATTGTTCCATATGAATTTCAGGAGTGTTTTGTCTATTTCTTTGAAAAATGTCATGGGTATCCTCATAGGGACAGCATTAAATTTGTATAGTGCTTTGGGCAGTATTGCTATTTTGATAATGTTAGTTCTCCCTATCCATGAGCAGGGAATGTTTCTCCATTTCCAAGTGTTCTCTTTTATTTCTTGAAGTAGTGTGTTTTGTAATTTTCCTTGTATAGGTCCTTCACCTCTTTGGTTGAGCTGATTTAAGGTACTTGATTTTATGAGGTACTATTGTGAATGCAATTGTTTATTTTTTTAATGTCTCTTTTTCTCTTTCATTATTTGTATGTAAGAAAGCCATGGACTTTTGGATGTTGATTTTGTAGCCTGCCACTTTACTATATTGACCTATTGCTTCTAGGAGCTTTTCTGTAGAGTCTTTAGGATTTTCTAAGTATAGTATCGTATCGTCTGCAAATAGTCATAGCTTGACCTCTTACCTTCCTATCTATATGCCCTTGATATCTTTTTCTTGCCTAACTACAATGGCCAGGACTTCCAGTACTATATTGAAAAGGAGTTGTAAAAGTTGGCAACCTTGTCTTGTGCCTGATCTTAGAGGGAAGGCTTTTAGTTTTTCTCGATTGAGAATGATACTTGCAGTGGGATTGTGGTAGATGTCTTTGACTATATTGAGGAAAGTTCCTTCGATGCCCATTTTGCTGAGAATTTTCATCATAAATGGGTGCTGGATCTTGTCAAATGCTTCTCTGCATCTATTGATATGGTCATATGGTTTTTATTATTTCTTTTATTGATATGATGAATTATGTTGATTGACTTGTGAATGTTAAACCATCCTTGCATCGCTGGGATGAATCCTACTTGGCTGTGGTGTTTGATCTTTTTTGATGAGTAATTGGATTCTATTTGCTAATATTTGTTGAGGATCATTTCGTCTGTGTTCATTACAGATATGGGTCTATAGTTCTCTTTCTTTAATGTATCTCTGTCTGCTTTTGGTATCAGAGTGATATTTGCTTCATATAAACTGTTTTGAAGTGTTTTTGATACTTCAATTACCTGGAAAAGCTTAAAGAGGATTGGGAATAAGTCATCTTTAAAGATTTGGAAGAATTCACTAGTGAATCCATCTGGGCCAGGGCTTTTGTGCTTGGGGAGACTTTTTCTTACCGTTTCATTTCCTTGATGGTGACAGTTCTGTTCAGGTATTCCAGGTCTTCTTGATTCAACCTTGGGAAGCTATAGGATCTAGGAATGTATCCATTTCCTCGATGTTTTCATGTTTTGTGGGGTAAAGATTCTCAAAGTAATCTCTGAGGGCCCTTTGAATTTCTGTAGTTTCTGTTGTAATGTCCCCTTTTTCATTTCTGATTAGTTATTAGAGTTTTTTTCTCTCCCATTTTTTGTGAGTCTTGCTAGAGGTTTGTCTATCTTGTTTATTTTCTCAAAGAACCAGCTCTTGGTTTCATTGATCTTTGGATTGTTTTTTGGGTTTCCATCTCATTAATTTCTGCTCTGAGTTTTATTATTTCCTTCTTCCTATTCAGATTGGGCTCCTTTTGTTGGTCATTCTCCAAGCTCTTAAGCTTTGAGTTTAGGTTCCTTATGTGGGCTCACTCCTCCTTCCTGAGTAATGCTTATAGAGCTTGTAGAGCTATAAACTTCTGTCTTAACACAGCTTTTGCTGTATCTCGTAAGTTTGGGTAACTCGTGTCTTCATTTTTGTTCATTTCCAAGAATCTTTTGATTTCCTCTTTGATTTCCTTTCTAAGCCACTCATTGTCCAATAGTGAGCTGTTTAATTTCCAGGTGTTTGATTTAGTTTTCTGTCTGTGTTTGATTTACTTCTAATTTCAGCACATTGTGGTCTGAGAAGATCGTTGACATGATCTCTATCTTCTTAATTTTATGGAAGTATGTTTTGTGGCTCAGCATGTGGTCTATCTTATCGAATGTCCATGCACACTTTAGAAGAATATGTATTCAATTCTTTGAGGATGAAGTGTCCTGTATATATCTACTAAGTCCTTTTCTTCCATTTCTTCCCTCAGATGAAGCATGTCCTTGCTAAGCTTGAGTCTGGTTGATCTATCAAGAGGTGATAGAGTGGTGTTGAAGTCTATGGATGTCTTTCTTCGAGTTGATGAGTAGTTGTTTTAAGTACTTTGCTGGTCTCTCATTAGGTGCATATCTACTTAGCATTGTAAGTTCTTCCTGTTGTGCAGATCCCCTTATCAATAAGAAATGATCTTCACTGTCTCTTCTGACCTTATTCACTTTGAAACCAATATCTTGAGTGGTCTGATACTTAGATGGCTACTCCAGCTCTTTTATGGGAATTGTTTGCATGTAGAATTGTTTTCCAGCCTTTGACTTTGAGCCTGTGTTTTCTCTGACTGTTGATATGTGTTTCTTGCAGGTAGCAGAATGTTGGGTTCAATTTTCTCATCCATTCTGCCACTCTGTGCCTTTTAATTGGTACATTTAGCCCAATGACGTTGAGAGAGATTATTGTTATGGGGTTTTGTCCCATGCTTTTGCTGAAATTCAGTGTATTTGAGGGGCCTGTCTTGTCTTAAAATAACCCATTCAGTTGTTCTTATAACCATAGTTTTGAGTCTATGAAGTTCCTGAGGTGTTGTTTATCTGTGAAACTGTGTGTTGTTCCTTCTGTTATGAATGAATCAACTGGGTAAAGTATTTTTGGTGAGGCATTAGTTTCACTGAGTTTTTTCACTATATCCCACCACTGTTTTCGGGTTGTGAGAGTTTCATCAGCCAAGTCATCTGTGAATCTTAAGGATGTTCCTTTATAGGCAATTTCTTTCTTTTATCTTGCTGCTTTCAGGAATTTGTCTCTATCTAAGGTTTTGGTCATTTTGATGAAGATGTGTCTTGAGGTATTTTTATTTAGATTTCTTCTAGCTGGTACCCTTCAGGCCTCCTAAATGTGGTTGCATGTTTCTTCAGCTCTGGGAACATCATAGCAATGATGTCTTTGACAGTTTCTTCTTCATTAGGGTTTCTTCCTGTCCCTCTGAGACTCCAATAATTCTTATGTTACCCCCCTTGGCTTCATCATGATCTTATCTTGCCATCTGTTCTGGGATTTTCAGTCCCTTTTCCATTTTCTGCTCTTTTCTAGAGATTCTCTGGACTTCATCTTCAAGCTCACTGATTCTATCCTCAGCAGCTGTTACTCTGCTGCTGAGGCCTTCCACTGAGTTTTTTACTCACCTACCAGGTTTTTCAGGTCTGACATTTCCGTTCGTAATTTTGTTTGTGTTTTCCGCATTTTTACTTTCAAATCCTTTTGTATTTTATTGGCATTGTTTTCCATTGTTTCTTTTAGCTCCCTAAGCATCCTCAGTAGTTCCCTTCTAAATTTCTTGTCAGAAAGGTTGTGTAGTACTTCATTTTTGTTGGGGTCTTCTGGGCTAGCCTATTCAATAAGTAGTCTTGGTGGGGTTCTGTGTTGCTTTATCATTGTGACATATGTGGTTTAGCCCTTCACGCTCACTATTACTATTCTGCTTATGATATAGTATTAATTGAAGTGGGCTTAATGAGTTATTGGCTAATGTGTTTCTGGTGGTTAAGCTAACCTAGTGAAAGTTCCAACTAAGAGGGTAACTTATGGTTCTTATGAGATATAAGGGGGGTAGAATAACTCACGGCCAGCAGCCGAGACTCCAGGAAGGAGCCCTGACAAGGGCCGGATACCTGAATGGTCGAGTTAAATTTTTTTTTTAATTTTTATTTTATTAAATCACCATGTGGAAGATTACAATGCTTTCAGACTTAGGTCTCAGTTATACAATGCTGAAACAACCATCCCTTCACCAGTGCCCATATACCGCCACCAAAAAACAAAAAAACAAACAAACAAACCACACAGTACACCTCCCATCCCGCACCCCGACCCCCTGCCTTGTAACTGATAAGTTTCATTTTACTTTCTGTTTACTTTGGTGACATTCAATATTGCAACACAAACCTCACTATAGTTGTTAGGAGTACCCCACTAGAGTCAGACCTACTGTGAAGACAAATGAGATCGCGTGGCCGCAGTAGCGGCCGCGTGGTTTTGAATTTCTGTACATTAACAACTAAGTCCAGGGAGATTTCTTCAAGATATTGGATCACTGCAGGCTTCAAAACCCAATCTGTGGTCGTCATAATATGGCGGACACCGCGCCCTTCATCCCCGGAGAGAAAGAGGCGAGAGAGAGAAATACCTTTCCTCTCCTGGGCGGGCACGGGGCCGAGGCTTAGTTCTCAGGCTGGAGACATTCTGCGAGGAGTTGCCCATGCCGAAAGAGGTTTTTCTGGGTCTGGATTCACGCTTGTGCAGTTGCGGAGAGGCCACACACGTGTGCGGCCCCCGGGATCACATCTTGGCGGTGGGCGGTCAAGTTAAATTTTAAGAGCAAATTCTCACCACTAATCTACAGGTGAATTGGTAAAGAAATAAGTATTGAAGGAAGAAATGGAAGAGTTAGGTTTAACAGACATTTAAAGAAATATCTAGCTTCACCAAGCTGAGTACCACAATGTTGCCAGGATACATGGGTTATTCTTTTTTTTTTTTTTAATTTTATTTTATTGAATCACCGTGAGCTAGTTACAAGCTTTCATGTTTGGGTTACAATCTCAAAATGATCAAACACCCATCCCTCCACCAGTGCACATTCCCACCACTGACATCCCGGTATACCCCCTTTTCCCACCCTCCCCCTGCCTTCATGGCAGACACTATTCCCCATACTCTCTCTTTACTTTTGGGCATTATGGCATGCAACACAGACACTGAGAAGTCATGAGTTATTCTTTAGGGTAAATTAAATGCTGAGACATTAAATAAGCAAACATAAAATTAAGAAAATAATAACCACATAAGAATCTTTTCAGATCAAATTCTTTTTTTTTTTTTTTGCTTTTTGAGTCACACCCAGCTATGCACAGGGGTTACTCCTGGCTCTGCACTCAGGAATTACTCCTGGAAGTGCTCAGGGAACCATATGGGACACTGGGAACTGAATCTGGGTCAGCTGCTTGCAAGGCAAATGCCCTATGCGCTGTGCTATGGCTCCAGCCCCTCAGACCAAAATTCTTTGATAGAAATAAACTCATCAGAAATCTAAGGAAAGTCAAATACAGGGGAGTTGAATACCACATTCACAGAACAATCACTGGATCAAAAAAATTAAGAAGAAATAAAATAATCACTGTATACAAATTGGAAGGAAGACGAGCTACTAGAACCATGGGACACAGAAAAAGCTGTATTTAGAGAGAATCTAATCAGAAAAGAATAATGAGAACAAAAAAAATAATCAAAGTTCACACCTTACAAAAATGTAAAAAAGAATAAATGGATCCCACAGTAAATAGGAATGGAAATTAATAACATGGAAATAGAAACACAATACAAAAGATCAATGAAACCAAGGGCTGGTTTTTGAAGTAATTAATATGATTGACAAATTTTTGGCTAAAATCACAAAGAAAAAAGAGAATTTTGACAAATCAAATCAAAAATTAAAAGGAAAATGTTTTGACATGCATTTCAGAAAGATAAAAGATTGTATTAAATTATTATAAACAACTTTACCCCAGTAAATTAGAGGACCTAAAATAAATGGACACATTTCTAGTCTTACAACTTCCTAAGCCTGGGTCAAAAGGAATTAGACATCCGAATAGAATAATTTCTATCAAAAAAGCTGGGACAACAAAAAAAAGTCTTCCCCAGAACAAAACCCAGTTGAAATGGTTTCACTATGAGTTCTCCCAACGCTTCAAAAAAGGACCTATTCTCAGTCTTTCTCAAGCTCTTCTAGAAAATGGAAAAATTGTGATTTCCCCATACAGATTCTCTGAGACCCACATTATCTTATTACCAAAAGCAGACAGAAAAATTGTGATTTCCCCATACAGTTTCTATGAGACCCACATTATCTTATTACCAAAAGTATCACTAAAAGGAAAATTACAGATCAATATCCCTGATGAATAGAGATGCAAAGATTCTCAATAAAATCTTAGTGAATAAAATATTGTTAAACAACCCATATATTACAATTAAGTGAGCTGTAACACAGGGATGCAAGGATGGTACAATATATAAAAATTAATGTGAAATACCACATTAATGAAAGAAAATATAAAAGAACAGGATTATTTCAATGGCTACGAGGAAAGATATCAGCATTATTCAACAGCCACTTGTAAAATCCTTAACGAAATGGGAATTGAATGGACTAACCTCAATATGGCATAGGCTATAAACAGCAAACCTATGACCAACATTATACTTAATAGGGAAAAACTTAAAGAATTTCTTCAGGAGCAAGACAAAGATGTCTCCTCTCTCATTGATATTATTTGTCACATAATTGGAAGTCTTAGTGACATTAAATTAGAAAAAGGGATTCAAATTGTAAAAACATCAAAACAAACCACTATTTATAGATGACATGACATATGACATAGGATATCTTAAAGACTCCACAAAAATACCTTCTAAAAACAATAAATGTATAAGTAAAGTAGAAGGCTGTAAAATAAATGCAAAGAAATCTGTTGCATTCATATGTGTAAGTAACAATTTAGAAAAGAAAGGAATTGAAGAGAAAAGATCTCATTCATGATCATGCTCTAAAACTTTAGTATATAGGACTTAAAAGAGATGAAAGACCTATTAAGTGAAAAATTTAAACCAATACAGAAAGAAATAAAATGAAGGCACAAGGAAATAAACTCTGTTCCTGTATTGGAAAAATCAATATTAAAATGACCATTCTACCCAAAGCAATTTACATATGCAATATAACCCCTTCAAAATTATAATGGAATTCTTTAAGGACATGAAACACAAACACTTCTCAAATTCTTTGTTGTTATTCTATTTTTTTTCGGGGGATGGCGGGGGAGGAGGGCAACATCCTGCAATTCCCAGTGCTTACTCCTGACTCTGTTCTCAGAGATCATACCTGGAGTGGATCCAGGGGCCATATGACATGCTGTAGGGATCCAACTGAGGTGCCTGAATAAAAGGCAAGCATCTAACCCACTGTACTCTCTGCGCCCCTAGAATTTGTGTGGAACCAGAAAACTCTTAGGATAACTAAAGCAATTCTGAGTAAAATGGGTTTGGGAAGCATCACTTTTTTGAATTAAAATTATAACAATGCCAAAACATTAATCTTTAAAGATATGTGTACACTAAAGCTTATTGCAGTACTGCTATCAATAGCCAAGGTCTGGAAACAATTCAAGTGCACAATAGCAAATGAGTGTATAATGAAATAATTTTATATCACTGTCATCACTGTCATTGATTCATCGATTCATCAATTTGCTTGAGTGGGTGCCAGTATCATCTCCATTTGTCTTAGCCCTGCGATTTTAGCAGCCTCTCATTTTACTTGTCCTACCTAAAGTGCCACATGGAAAGCTCTTTCAAGGTCAAGGGAATGAGACCCATCATTGTTACTGCTTTTGGAATATTAGTACGCCACAGGGAGCTTGCCAGGCTCTGCTGTGTGGGCAGGATACTCTTGGTAGCTTTCTGGGTTCTCTGAGAGGAAGAACTAGACAATAAGAGGTCGCACTGCCTCATTTGCGACTGTGTGCCTCCGGGAACTTTTATAGTCTCTGGATGTTGGCTATTGATGGGATTACAGGGCACAGGGGGCAGTTTGTGGTGTAACTGCCAAACTACTGGAAAAGGAGGGAATCTGGGTGGAGGAGGCCCAGTCCCAATCCTAGCAGGCTTAGAGATCTCAGCCCCAGGTCTTACAAACCTGTTCCTCTACCAGTTCCTTCATATGTGAGGTTCATCTGAGCCGTGGAGAAGGGCCTTAAACATGGCTGTGACTGGGTTCTGGAGGTCTTCAGCTGCTGGGGCTCCGCTCAGGGTGGGGAGGGAAACTCAACCCGACCCTGCCCTCCGAGGGGCCTCGGTGAAGACGGCCAGGTGTGGGGACAGGAGACTCTGTTTTGATCTCTTCTGGGAGAGAAACATATAACATATATACAATATATATAAAGAGAGAATTATTTGTGCTTTGTGCTTCCTTTGACTACAAACTTAAAATGACCCTAAAAGTGTATATATATATATATATATATATATATATATATATGTGTGTGTGTGTGTGTGTGTGTGTGTGTGTGTGTGTGTGTATTATATATATAGCCAAAAAAACCCCACAAACCCTACAAATTACAGGCAACCCTTGAAGAGTCTGTGATTTCTGCCAACCCAGATTCAAGCGGGCACCCCACCCATCGCATGCCCAGAAATGATCCCTGAGTGCAGATCCAGAAGTAGTCCCTGAACAGAGCTGGGTATGACCCCAGAAAATACAAAACAAAACAAAACAAAAAAACCAAAAAACTCAATCAAAAACGGTAACTCTCTAGGCAGGCAGGCAGCATGTCCCTGTTTTCCATGGTGACAACTGGTTCAGGGACCCAGGTCCAGGCAGGCACATGCACATCAGTCCAGTTTTGGTTCTGGGCAGCTGGGATGAAAGGAGGGGCGTTCTTTTTTTTGGTGGGGGTGTCCCTTTCCCTACCTGTGTCCCCACAGCTTGGCAGCAGGAGTGGAAAGCCTCCTGAATGGAGGGAGGGCAGCCTGGCAGCGACTTTGGGGGCACAGAGGCAGCTGATTCTGCCTCTCCAGCCCTGCCCTTCACTCCCCTGGACCATGGGTGCAGATGCAGCCTCCTGAGCTCCCACAGATGCTGCAGGTGGAGACTCAGCAGCTGAAATGGGTGACCCGGATATATATGTACATATATATAAATACACACACACACACACACACACATATATATATATATATATATTTGGGCGGAGCGATAGCACAGTGGGGATAGGGCATTTGCGTTGCATGCGATCAACCCAGGTTCAATTCCTGGCAAGCTACCGAGAGTATCTTGCCTGCAGGACAGAGCCTGGCAAGATATCCATGACGTATTGGATATGCCAAAAACAGTAACAACAAGTTTCACAATGGAGACATTACTGGTGCCCACTCAAGCAACTTGATGAGCAACAGGATGACAGTGATGGATGATATATATATATTTATATACATTATAGATAGATAGATAGATAGATAGATAGATAGATAGATAGATAGATAGACATACATATATACTTAACGGAATAAAACTCTACTATGAGAAAAACTGACTACATACAAGGCAAATGCTCCACTAGCACTGCATGTTCCTACTACTACCTGAATGGAATCAGATATTATTATGGAAAGAAAAAGACAAATGCTGATAATTTTGCTCATATGTAGCATATAAAGATATAAAGCAAAGGATTATTCAGTTTACCCAATAAAACAAATCCCAAGAAATTGCCAAAAGAACAGCAAACTCAAAATGCTGCTTCATTATTTTTATTGTAAATATCCTAATTAGTATTTATTTAGATTTTAATAGATATATAGCATTATAAATTTCATTTTTAATAAATAATAATAATGTGACATGGATTGGAGTGATAGCACAGCGGGTAGGGTGTTTGCTTTGCATGCGGCCGACCCGGGTTCGATTCTTCTGTCCCGCTTGGAGTGCCTGGCAAGCTACCGAGAGTTTCTGTCTGCATGGCAGAGCCTGGCAAGCTATCCGTGGTCTATTCAATAAGCCAAAAACAGTAACAACAAGTCTCACAATGGAGACATTACTGGTGCCCGCTCAAGCAAATCGATGACGAATGGGACGACAGAGTTACAGTGCTAATGTGAAATGGTTCATAGATTATTCAAGAAATAGGAATAACATTGGTGGTTTATATGGTTTCCAAGATTTAAAAAGATGTATTTAATTTTATATAATAGCATAGATTATTATGTTTAAAATGATTATGTTAGTGGCAGAGGGTGTATAAGTTGGTAGGGCAAAGAAGAAAAATTACATAGAACAGATCTTCAATTTGTTTAGGTCTGATTCAAGACAAATGGCAGTAAATTTAATAAGGAAAGAGTAATTAAAATAATTACTAATTATTTCAGGGTAGGATAGATACCCTGTAATATCCTAAAAAAAAAAAGGAATTAGTAAGATTTAAAGAGAACTCCCCCACCCCCGCCCAAATAGAAATAGCACATGTAAATTGAATTCCTAACTCAGTGATAAAAAGTATACAATGAAGAATTCTATTAATTCATACCTCCATGCTCCCCGCTTTATACCGAACTGATATCCCAGCCTTCTTGGGAACGATTATCACAATGGCTCATGGGAAGGCTGGGAAGAATCGGTGATACCACACTGGTAAACTGTGAAAATCTGTCTTCATAGGTGATAGGGAAAGCCATTTATGAGGTGATATCTTACTGGAACCACATTATTACAAAAATACCCAAGAGAAAAGAAATCAAGAGAAGTGGTTGTCACTGAATTGTGTGTTATGAGAATGGATGCTGAAGAATTCACTTCACCTGAAGATTCAGAGTTAAACGAGCTGCAGATAGGAACCTTCCTATCTGCCAGGTTTCCTCAGTGCTCTCTACTGAATAAGCTAAGTATCATGCTCCCTGGAAAAGAAAAACAGAGTTCAAGACCCACTTCAGTTTTCTTAAAGCAGAAAGTAAAGGACAGATTTGTAGCAGAGTAATGATAAGGTAATGGACTTTATATAGAACATAGAGGTTCTTTTCTTTTGTTTTATGGGACATGCCTCACTGTGCTTGGGGCTTATTCCTGGTGCTGTGCCTAGAGATCACTCCTGACAGTGCATCAGGGTACCCTATGGGATAAAGGGGATCAAATCAGGGTCATTTGTGTGCAAAGTAAGCACCCTGCCTGCTGTACTACTACCTTGTCTGCCCTAGAACACAAGGTTTTATATATAAATAGCATTTTATGTATTGAAAACACCGATGTGTAATTATCATTCAGATTGTCTTATCATCAGACTTATCATTAACATAAAGCTTAAAGGTTCAAGAAACAGCATTATCCACTCTCAATCCTCAATATAAAATCTAACATGTATACCTAATGCTCAGGGTTTAATTTCTGATTCTGATTTTCAGTTAATGAAATCAGGGTTATGGAGAAAATAATGGCTGACTTTGTTTTTTCTGTTAGGAAAGTTCTAACAGGTTTATAGTATCTTTATAGTACCAGAAAGCCAAAAAAAATGTTTAAAAACATACATGAATAGCTAAATTTCTTTCTCTGGCCAACTTGAAATAAACTAAACATTAAGAATTCTGTGAAAATCTATCAAGCTATTATAATACAAGCACTATATAATGTGATGTATGTACAGTGAAATGTCTTATATTTGCTCTTAGCAATGTTAATACTATACCTAATTTTGGTTGATTAATACAATTTTAGTTCAATTTTTTCAAATTTAATTGGGCACTTGAGTATAAAATGGTTAAATTAAAAGTTATAGAAGTTAGAGTAAAAATGAATGATTAAGAATATTTTTTTAAGATTCAGTTGTTGGTGAATGTATGCATTTGTAGAGGTTCATAGCACAATACCAGAAGCTCAGATATAATGATCAAATACCCATATGTGTTTCTAAAACACAAATCATTTTAATGTTACACAAATCTATAACATCTACATTTGGAAGTAATTTAGAATATTTATTTTAAAACTATGCTTTTCTAACCCACATACACACATATGCAAATACTCAAAACTGATTATTAGTGTTAAATAGTAGCCAATGTATAATAGTGACTTCTCTATCTTAATCATGTTAGAATGGCTTTAGAGTTTTGTTAGGTAATGTACAAGTTGTAAGTCAAGTTGTTGTTGACTTAATCTATGATATATTTTATCTCTTTCCTCTTAAATAGGTTTTAATGATCATTGACATCTATTTGTAATACACTGTTCTAATATGTGAGTCAGTCATTTCGATGTACCACTATTGGATAACATTGGTTGCCCTTGCTCCTCCCACAGGGAGCTTAAGGTTTATTGAGCTACTCCTACAACAATGCCCCTGAGGCACACCCAATTCCATTGAGCACTAATAATCCTATATTTCTTTTCTCTTTCCTTTATGTCTTTTGCATGGTTTATTTAGCAATGTCCTTTTTGTGTAAACAGGAAGACAGTTCATGCTATGCTTTGTAACATGGGAGTTAATTGATTCCAAAATAACATTGATTTACAGGAATCCATATTTACTTGACATAAGTCTCACTTGCCCTTAGTTCCTAGCACTCCAAAAGCAGGGACCTGATAAAGGGACTGGATGGACCCAGGGCAAGCTGTGAGCTACCCTGGCATTGAGAGGAGATAAGCTAAGCACCATAAGCATAATAAATTAAAAACATGGTCATGGAACAAACTCTGTCATTACCCAAAAAGGAAGTAACTGAATAAGGACCCTGCTGGGGTTAGGAAAAACTAACCTGGCCTGAGGATTGTGTTCTGGAACATATAGTGAGATGTCCCCAGGAAGAGCTGACCTTTAAGCTTAATATATCTTCTGCCATGTTCATACAAAATGACTAGAAATATTATAAGAAGTAAATTCACTATGATTGGTTAAATGGATTACTAGCTGAGGAAGGAAGAAAGCAATACACCCTAGATGGAATCCCGCCCTTGAGCAGATCTCCTACTAATCTGGAGTGCTGAACCCCTCAGATGAGATTTTGTTCTTGAGTTAATCTCCAGGAACTTCCATGTAGAAGTGGCTTTACCTCTGTTTGTTGTTATGATAATGTTCAATCCCACCTTTGTGTATTCCCACTCTTCATGATTTCTATATAAGTATGCTATAAAAGGAAAGAGAGGAGGATGAGAACTGAGACTTTGGAGACTTTGGGACTTTGGACCAGAAGGAGGACTAGATGATGACGATTAGTAAAAGTAGAGGACTATGAGACTATAAGATGGAGAAGAAGAAAATGTAATGAGGACTTTGAGGTCTACAAAGAGACTAGGATGATGGAACTACGATGACTGGGACTATGACCAAAAACTATATCTACAATTGTGCAGTAAAGGGAGAGATCGAACTATGCTGGGAAGGAGAGAGAAATTAACTACAGACCAGCCTGGGGCCCACTCCCTGTTTCTCTGTTCCCTGGTTCTCCGTCGGCAGTTGCCATCATCCGGGCTGGGGAGGAAGCTCTTGGCCATCAATTTTTCAATCCCTTGTGTGCACACACATTTTTCTTGAAAACCACACATCACTTTATTTTTACTTCTTTGTTTTTATTTACAGTACTATTAATAATGGTTTCTCATGGATAAAATTCCAATTGTACACCAGTCTCCTCCCCCAAGGGCCCTAGCACTTCTTCCTCCTCCCCTCATCAACTCAATTGTGGGAATTAGTTATTCCATTATGCTTCCTTTGAACCATTGTTTCTACCTTGTTATTAGATGCATCACTTTTAAAAGACAGTCTTAAATAACTTATTCAGAAATAGTGTTTGTTTGTTTGAGCCACTTCATATACAACCATTCATTTTCTTGTTCTTTATTTCCAAAATCCATGTGGCAAAAAATCTGAGACAAATTGACTTAAATTTTTTTTTGGAGGGGCCACACCCAGCTGTGCTCAGGGCTTACTCTTGGCTCTGTGCTCAGCGATCACTTCCGGCAGGCTTGGACGACCATATTAGGTACTGGGGATTGAATCACATACAAAGCAAATGCCGTACCTGCCTTACTATCTCTCCAGTCCCTTGGATAGCATTTTTATGTCTATAAGATTACTTGTTTATTCTGTGAGATTTTATTTTTGAATTTGAAAATTTAAGACACAAGGTACATCTATACTTTGGAACTGAATTTATCTAATAATTCTTGAAATCTTTCACTTTTCAGACTAACCCTTATATAATCTGTTTTTGTTTAAAATAGATGATGAATAAATAGATGCTGGTGTGCATTTTTTCTGCATCAACTTCCATACACAATATAAAAATTTGTTACAGTATTGAACAGTCATCAAGGAATACACAGAGTTGCAGAAGTTACCACTGAGGGTGTATGGATAGACAGTGCAGTGGGTAGGGTGTTTACCTTGCAGTGCACTGACCCAGTTTTGATCCCCAGCAGTACACAGTATGAGCTCCTGAGCCCTACCAGGAGTAGTTTTTGAGTGCAGAGCCAGAAGTAAGCCCTGAGTGCCAAGAGGTGTGACCATCCCTCCTCCCCTCCCCCCCAAAAAAAAGAAATATACCAAAAAGGAAAAGAAAAATAAGTCACCACTTAAACATGATGTAAGTAATTACAAGAACCCAAAAATTACCACCTCATGAAATGCAAGATAAAAAGTTATTTTTTCTACTGATCAGTGTCCTTCTGTATGTTTTTTAATTGTCCATTAATTTCTTCTAGTTAAAATTTGTTCTTTGAATACTTAACTTTTCCCAATTTTCTCTTTCCTAGAACATGTGCCTAAAATAGGATTTCTGGAGATACTCTTAAGTTGATTCAAGAAAGTGGGAAAATATCTGAATGACTTGCTAGCGCCTTGAAAACATCTCCCGAGGATATATTTCCATCATTCCTCCCCCATCCAAAATATTTTATCTATTAATACAACACAATGTATTCTCTCTTAAAAGTAAAGGAATTGTATACTTTTAAACCATGTTGCTAAATTTATATGTGGGTGGATAAAGTTCAGGTATGAAATACAAATTCATGAAGAGAAGAAATTTTAAATCTTGCTTAAGCTTGTAAAAAAATATAGAGGCTGATGTAATTATTGACCTAGACTTTTTTAAAAGGTGACTTTAAACACAGGTGGAAGGATTTATATATAAGTTCTGTAACTATAAAATGAGTATTTTAAAAGTATGTAGACTATGGTATCTCAATAAAAAATAAGTTAAAGACAATGAAATTATATAAATGTAGCATATAAAATAAATAAAATAAGTCAGAGGTAAGGAAAAGGACAAGTACAGGATGATCTCACTCATCTATGGAACACAGAGAGATAAAATAAGAATATAATAAGAAACAATGACAAGATCCTTACATTGGAATTCAAATGCAGTTACTAAATAGAGGTGGGAGAAGTGGGGAAAAGAAAGCCAGACTAGAAGAGATGTAAAGACAGCAGGAAGGTCATAAACACTTTGGTGATGGTGGAAAGTACATGGTAAGTTTTTATGTCAATATCATAAATTTTAACACTATTGTAACTTCCTAAACTATAATAAATAAATTTAGTTAAAAAACAATAGAGTCATATAAAATGTGAGGTTATAAAATATAAAGTACAAAATTAAGAAATATTGAAAATAATAAAAAGAAGAGAGAAAATATATAAAAATCAGAGGTCAGTTTAAATATTCTAAAAATTAGGCTGACTGTTTCTATAACAGAACATATAAGAATATAACTCAAAATACTCTAAAAATAGGGCAATTTATCTCAATCATCCCAATAAAGAAATTCCACCATAGGTCTCTTTGTGGTTTGATCATTTAATAACTTATCCACAAACTGAAAAATTGAGTTTGTTTTAATTTCTCATTTTTTCTATCCTTTAAAGGAGCTAGATTTAACAGATAGTCTAGACTTAACAGTTTTCTAAAGAGGGAAATACTATCCTCTGGGGGTGAAGGAAGGGTTCAGGGGAGTGGTATTAGCCCAAGTCAAACTGGCGGGGGTGGGTGGTATTTTCTGTTTGTTCTCTTAAAGAAGGTATATTTCCAGAAGACTCTGAGTGGAATCTTTTACTGAAAGAAGATGATATACCATAATCAACTGGGAACCTTTATAAGATCATTGGACGAATGTTTTACATTTTTTATTTTATCATACCCAGTAGGGTAGCATGTAAGTGGAAAAAGTCTGCATTTCCTTATGTGTATTTTAGAATTTAAGATCAGTTCAAAAAATGTTTCCCAGTAAATTCCAAATATATTTGATTTTATGTTATAAATTACATCATATGACCATTATTAAACTAGTCACAGTTAAAATGTTTTAGCAATTAACTTGAAGAAGTAATATTTATTCCCTTTAGGATTACATGCCCAAACACACATAAATCACAAATCGCAAAATCCCGTTGATCATCAATTTCTTGATCGGGCTCAGTAATCTCTTCATTCGTTCCTTTCCCTGAGATTTTAGAAGTCTCTCTCTACTCCGCCCTCCCAATGATGTTGCACTGGAAGCTTTTTCAGGGTCAGGGAATGGAATCCAGCTTGTTACTGGATTTAGCATATGAATACTATGAATACACCATGGGAAGGTTTCAAGGCTGTCCCATGTGGGCAGGAAACTCTCAGCAGCTTGCTAGTTTCTCCCAGAGGGAGAAGTAGGTTTTAAGATATCTTCTAGGAGCTCATCTTTAAGTCTCTGGATGTTGGCCCTTGATGGGATTACACACACCTGGGTTCCTCTGCCTGTACTTTCATGCATGAGGCCCACCTGAAAGTGTGGAGAGGGGCCTCGAGCATGGCTGTAGCTAGGTTCCGGTGGTCTTTGGCAGCCGGGAGCTCTGCTTGGGGCCCCAGGGAAAACAGCCAGGTGTGTGGGCAAGAGACTCTCTGCCTTTAAAAACACACATAAATATGCAAAATTAAATCAATGCTTCAATAGGAATGATTTTATTTTAAAAATATATAGGGGGTTAATATTATATACAATATCCAAGCCACTAAAAAAATAAAATTGGATTCAGTACATTTTATGAATTAGACAGCAATATGACATAAATGAGTAAAAGATATGAAAATATCAAAAGGTACAAATTTAGCATACCAATCAGTAATTTTAATTGAGTTACTCAACTTTGATACATGTTTAATTTGGGTAAGAAAAGGATATTCATACAGATGAATATATACACATATGAAATTTGGAGGAGATACACCAACAGAAAAATGACAATAACTGTCAATAAAAAAATGTGTTCAGAGACAAAAATTTAAGTAGCATATGAAGTTTGAAAATAAATGGGAGAATGTTAATGAAAAGAAAATAGATCTAATCACATCCAATCATTTACCATTAACTAATACAATATTCAAAGGGCTAATAGGTGAAATCATACAGCAATGTATAATATAGAATCCCAAATATAGATAAAAAATGTTAGAATGAAAGGGGAAATGTATGATTTTAAACAGTAGGTAGAGATTTTAGCATACATTTCTGAACATTCAAAAGATCAAGACACTAAATTATGCACGTATTTTATTGAAATGTGTGTGCAAGATACATAAAATTTTACCTTGAATTAATGGCATTTATTTGTGCCAGGCACCATTTTAAGCCCATACTATTAATCATTAAGCTAGGCCACAAAGGAATCCTAAATAAATTATTCAAACAAAAATTATTCTGAATGTTATGACTAACCACAGTGCAATAAATTTAAGAATTTGGAACCAAGAGAAATAAAAATATAAATCCATGTCACTATCATCCTGTTGTTCATCGATTTGCTCAAGCGGGCACCAGTAACATCTCCACGTGAGACTTATTGTTACTGGTTTTGGCCTATTGAATATGCCATGGGTAGCTTGCCAGGCTCTGCCATGTGGATGAGATACTCTTGGTAGCTTCCAGGCTCTTTAAGAGGGACAGAAGAATTTAACCCGAGTCGGCCGCCTGCAAAGCAAATGCCCTACCCGCTGTGCTATCGCTCCAGCCCATAAATCCATGTAAGAATTTAAATTATCCAACAGTTATTGGATTAAAGAGAAAATGAAAAGGTCAAACTATTTTTATTTTTTAAAATTTTTTTCTTGTATTTTTTTTCCTCATGCCCAGTCATTTATTCACAGAAAGCAATAGTAACTTGGAAGTGTCTTTACACTCATGATGTTCATAGCAGCATTATTCATAATAGCCAAGATATGGAATTAACCTAAGTGACCCTAATAAAGCTGAAGAATGTAGTGTTCATGGAATAGTACTAAAAAAGATAAAATCCTACCTTTTTTATTTTTTAAATTTATTTATTTTTAATTAGTGAATCACTGTGAGGATACAGTTACAGATTTATACATTTTTGTGCTCATGTTTCCCCCATACAAAGTTTGAGAACCCATCCCTTCACCAGTGCCCATTCTCTACCACCAGTAAACCCAGCATCCCTCCCACCCTCCCCAGTCCCGTCTCCCCCCCAACCCACATGGCCACTGTGGCAGGGTATTCCCTTTTGTTCTCTCTCTATAATTAGGTGTTGTGGTTTGTAATAAAGGTGTTGAGTGGCCATTGTTCTCAGTCTCTAGTCTATATTTGGCACGCATCACCCTTCCCCCGCATGACCTCTGACCACATTTTACTTGGTGTTCCCTTCTCTGAGTTGCCCAGAATGAGAGACCAGCCTCCAAGCCATGGAGTCAACCTCCTGGTACTTATTTCTACTATTCTTGGGTGTTAGTCTCCTACTCTGTTATTCTATATTCCACAGATGAGTGCAATCTTTCTATGTCTGTCTCTCTCTTTCTGACTCATTTCACTTAGCATGATAATTTTCATGCTGATCCACTTATATGCAAAATTCATGACCTCATTTTTTCTAACAGGTGCATAGTATTCTATTGTGTAGATGTACCAAAGTTTCTTCAACCAGTCATCTGTTCTAGGGCACTCGGGTTTTCTGGCTATTGTAAACAGTGCTGCGATGAAAATATAAGTGCAGCTGTCATTTCTACTATACTTTCTTGCTCCTCTGGGATATATTCCCAGAAGTGGTATTGCTGGGTCAAATGGGAGCTCAATTTCTAGTTTTCTGAGAATTGTCCATATTGTTTTCCAAAAGGGCTGAACCAGTCGGCATTCCCACCAGCAGTGTAGAAGGGTCCCTTTCTCCCCACATCCTCTCCAACAGTGGTTGCTTTTGTTCTTTTGGATGTGTGCTAGTCTCTATGGTGTGAAGTGGTATCTCATGGTTGTTTTGATCTGCATCTCTCTGATGATTAGTGATGTAGAGCGCTTTTTCATGTGCCTTTTGGCCATTCGTATCTCTTCCTTGGTAAAGTTTCTGTTCATTTCTTCGCCCCATTTTCTGATGGGGTTGGATGTTTTCTTCTTGTAGAGTTCAACCAGTGCTTTATATACCATTGATATCAACCCCTTATCTGATGGGTATTGTGTAAATATCCTTTCCCATTCTGTAGGTAGTCTTTGTATTCTGGTCACTGTATCTTTTGTGGTGCAGAAGCTTTTTAGTTTAATGTAGTCCCATTTGTTGATCTTTGTTTCCACTTGGTTGGCCAGTTGCGTGTCATCTTTGAAGATACCTTTATCTTCAATATCGTGGAGGGTTTTGCCTACCTTGTCTTCAATGTACCTTATGGTTTGTGGTCTGATGTAGAGGTCTTTAATCCATTTTGATCTGACTTTTGTGCATGGTGTCAGGTCGAGTTCTAAGTTCTAAGTTTTGCATGTGGTTGTCCAGTTGTGCCAGCACCATTTGTTAAAGAGACTCTACTTGCTCCACTTCACATCTCTTGCAACTTTATCAAAGATTAGATGATCATACATTTGAGGTTATGTGTGGGGATATTCCACCCTGTTCCATTGGTCTTCAGCTCTGCCTTTGTTCCAGTACCATGCTGTTTTAATTGTTACTGCTTTGTAGTTAAGTTTGAGGTTGGGGAGGGTGATGCCTCCCATCGTCTTTTTTCCAAGATTGAGGTCAAACTATTTTTAAATGAAGTGTTGTGGGAGAATTATATTTATGTAAATACATGATTTTATTTTTTTTGCAATTTTGTTCCTGTAACCACTGTCACAAAGAAAAAGGCAACTAGGAGTACCCAAGTAGCAGAGACACGGTGCAGTTATCCAAGACCACAGATTTGAATAGTTCTTGAGAAAACAACTGAAAGTTTACATGTCAGAGTATTATTGCACTGAATGAGTGGCCAGTGTTTGATCTCTGTAATTCCATATGGTCTCCTGAATACGCCAAAAGTAGTTCTTGAGTGTAGAGCCAGGAGTTGCCCCTGAGCATGGCTGGAGGTTGCCCCAAAATTAAAATGAAAAAGGAAAAAAGAAAGATGAAATCCTGTAATTCACTGCAGATGGAAGTAGAATGTATATTAATCAAAATAAACCAGACAGAGAAGGACAACTATCAGATGATCAGTTCATCTGTAGTATATAGAGAAAACAAAGTAATAGCATCAAATAATGACAAATCCTTGACTTGAATTAAAAAACTGACATTACCCACACTCTCTCTCTACTTTGGGACATTATAGCTTGCAACACAGACATTGAAAGTTCATCATGTATTGGTGGTGGGCAGTGTGCATGGGTGGAGAGATGGGTATTTGATCATTGTGAGATAGTAACCCAAACATGAAAGCTTGTAACTATCTCACAGTGATTCAATAAAATTTAAAAAATTAAAAAAAAAACTGACACTACCAAACAAAAGGGTGAGTGGGTCGAAGGGGGTGAAGTAGTGGACTAGAGGTTACAATAGGACACAAAATCAGTGGAGGGTGTTGGACACTTAATTGGTAGTGAGGTATAGAAAATATGTACATAAAAGTATTCGTAAACTATAGAAAACAGTTACAAACAATTATAAAAATATTAATTTATAGTCAAAAAAGTTATACTCTTTCTTAAATCCTATCTTAAGGACTGTTAGACAATTTTGACAAATAATTTAATTTGTCTAAGTCATAGTTTCTCAACTGTTAAACAGTAATTATAATACTGTCATGATGTTTATTAAGACTAGAGGCAATACACATAAAATAACAACTCATTTTTGTAATTAACATATAATTCATTGATTTTTCATTTATTTTATGGTGGTAAATGATTAAGTAAAGATAAAATTTTGCCTTTATATGTTATTCTATATTGGTTGGCATAATTTACAACTTCTTGTCTTCTGTAAAGAAAAAAGAAAAGATGTGACACTGAAATTTACTGAGATTTAGATGAAACTGTGGTCATCATGGTAAGTGAAATAAATCAGAGGAAAGACAACAGATAATCCCATTCATTCCTCATAGAGAAACAGAGGAAAGACATATTTGATGATAAACCCTTGGACTTGGATTGCAAAACTAAAATTACCAAGGAGTGTGGAGAGATGGTTAAGGAGGAAGAAGGAAAATATGGATTAGAAATGACATAAAAATAGTGACAGAGAGCCTTAGACATGTGTAGCGAAGATTCAGTAATCACTTGTATCACTTGTCATCCCATTGCTCATCTATTTGCTCTAACGGGTGCCAATAAGTCTCTATTTGTCCCTGTTGCAAGCTAGTGTAGCCCAAAGGCATCTGCTCACTCCAGGAACATGAAGAGCCTCAAGCTGTTGATTCAGAGTCTTGATAAAGAAATCTGACCATCTTGTAGGTGGGTGGCCAGGCATTCTTTTGATATTCTGTGGAATCCTGTTGGTAACAGCTCTAGTCCAGCGGTCATCTCCAAATTGCATTAGGTGTCTGGCCCATCTGATTTTCTTTTTCTTTCTTTTTAAAAAAATTATTGAATCACTGTGAGATATTCAATGCCTTCAAAAATGAGACAGCATCCCTGATTCTCGATTGTCTCGATTGGAACTCCGGATTCCTTCTCTCACTTGAGTGAAATATGATATTCCAATCATACCACTTTAGATTCCTCTTTGAGAGACCCAAATAGCATTCTTATCCTGTTTTCATAGGGCCCAGATCTCTGAGGCGTATGTTGGTGTAGGAAGAACGGTGGATTTGAAAAGATGCACCAGAGCCAGACTTTCTTCCTCCTCTTAACAACTTCTTCGATGTTCTTGAAGGCGTTGCACGCTGCTCTCTTCCTCCTGCACAGCTCAGGTGACAGGTCATTCTTCATGTTGTGTTCTCAAATTAAGTACACATGAACTGCTGAACTTGAAGCTGTTCATTCCATTGAGAGCAAATGGAATGTTAGGAACTAGTTTGTTTCTCATCGAACATTGTGAGATTCAGCTGTAGTCTGACCTTTCCATACTCACGGTCGAAGTCAGCCAGCATTCATGCCGCTTGGCTAATGTTATTAGAACAATGTCATCAGCCAAGCAGAAGTGGTGTAGTTGCCAACCGTCTATCTTCACTTCCATTCCTTCCCATTCCAGTCCTCACATGATATTCTCAAGGGTGGCACTGAAGAATTTTGGTGAAATAATATCACCTTACAGAATCCCTCTCTTAATGCCGATGGTCACTTCCTTGTAGAATGGTGATATCTGGTGGTGAATCCATAAACAGCTCACAGAGGATCCTGATGTACTGAGTTCGAGCTCCCTGTTTGGCTAGGGCTTCGATGACCGCTTCAGTCTCAACAGAATCAAATAACTTCTTTAATTCAATGAGCATTAGACAGAGCAGCATCTTGAACTCTTGCGAACCCTCAATGAGCTTGATCACCATATGGATACAGTCGATTATGCTGAATCCTTTTTTGAACCTTGCTTGCTCACATGGTAGTCCTTTGTCTAGTGTTCTGCCAATCCTATTAAGGATGACTTGAGTGAACAACTTGTAGATGATGGACAGAAAGCAGATCGAGTAAATAGTTGCCGATGTCGTGGATGTCTCTATTCTTGTACAACAGGACGGTCCTGCTGGTTTTCCATTGGGATGGAAGCTTGTATTAAGGCAGGTAGCATGTGAAGAGCCAATCCAGTGTATTGACGAGTACTGGCAGCAGAATCTTCAGGTGTCCAGCCTGATTTTGTCTGGACAGGGTGCTATACACTTCTTTACTGACAAAATGGCATGTCGGATTTCAGAAGGGAGAACGCTGGGAACAACATATCCACCCTACAGAATTTGGTATGTGGGCAGGTGGACATCAAAGAGCTCCAATTACAGGTCGTGGATAACCTTTCCCATTGCCCTTCTGGAAGATGTGATAGATCCATCAGGACGTCGGAGGGCAGTCATGTTGGTCTTATAGTTGGTGAAGGACAGGCGGGTGTTGCTAATACTTTTCCCAGCTTCTGCTTCATCGGCCAACAATGCTGCTCTTCTCTCTTTAAGGTCTTTCTTTATCTCTTCTCTGCACAGCGTTGCGAGTTGGACATTAGCTTGTGATTTCCTGAGGCTTGTGCCAAACCATGTTGGGGAATGAGCTCAAGAGGTTCTGAAGACAGGCATCTTTTTGTGGCTTTCTCTCTTTAGGCATTCCTCGCACAATCATGGAGGTGCTGAACCATTCTATCATATTCCTCATCGATGTTGCCAATGATGGCATCTTCCTATATTGCTGCAATAGTGCCAAAGAGCTCCCAGTTGGTGGTCATTCTGGGAGTTCCCTTCTTAAACTTAAACTTTGCAGACCTTTCTCCCCAGTCTGTGAAGTAAAATTTTGCACGATATGGTGGTCCGATCCCATTTGGAATTTTGGGACAATAGCAACATCAGTCAGGCAAAACCTTTGATTGAATATGATATGGTCAATTTCACTGTGGAACTGTCCACCGTTAGACTCCCATGTCCAACATTTACATTCGACCTTCTATAACTGCGAGTTACCATGGATGGTCTTGGTCAACATGATGAACTCAGACAGTCTCTCACTCTGTTCATCCCATTCTAGGCTGTGGGTCCTGATATGGAGTTCTTTGGTCGACCTACTCAGTTCTATATTGGCATTAAAATCAAAGACCTTGTAAAAGGTGTGGTCTTCTTTATAGAACTTCTCTAGCTCCATGTAGAACTTCTCAATTTCTTCTTTGTCATAGTTAGAAGACAAAGATAGAAACTTCTTAGGTGTGTAGATGATGAAGATAGAAACTGCCGGCAATGAGACACATCTGTTCAAATGTAAGCATCTGATTCGGGTTGTTAGGCATTCGAACAAATCAATTCTCATGGCCAAGTTCGTGTTGACAAGGATACGGACACCACCGACACCTCTATTGTCTCATGTTCCAAGGAACAGTTCTTCTCCAGTGTTGAAAATGTCGTGTTGTCATCGATACCTTCTTGTCTCTGTCAATTCAATGTCATCATACTTGATCTTCTGCACTTGCACCATCAGGTTCTTGATGGATTCTTCTGATGCCAGTGTATGTGCATTATAAGTGCAATCATTTTAGTCCTTCGTTTTGGCAGCCTAGTTCAGCCCTGACATTTTAGCAGCATCTCCTTGCTCGTTCATCTCAATGCTGCCATATTGGGGGTTGTTCCACGGGCAAGGAAGTGAGGCCCATTTTTGTTACTATTTTTTTTTTTTTGCGTATCGAATATGCCACAGGTAGCTTGCTAGGCTCTGCTGTGCAGGTGGAATGTTGTAATGATCTGCACGCTGACAAACACGGCACATACCTTGTGCGTGGACGTGCTGCTCACCTACAGAAAGTAATGGCCAGATCAACACAGTCAATGCAAGGAGTCCAGCCCTGCACCTTCCTGCATCTCTGAGCAGTCCCTCTTTGCCATTTGGCACTGTTACCACCCCCTCGCCATGATGAGGCGATGAACCATCGAGGGGTTCAGTAATACTGTACATCAAATCCCTATGTTGTATATCAAATTCCTACACATTAATGAAATCATGTTACCTAAAATTATAATTAAAATGGAAAAATTTGTAAATCAGCATTGAATAATATTCCAAATGTCTTCTTAATGAGTCTAATAGTAATCACAAATCAGAAATGTATCCTAAAATCACAGAAGGAGAAAAAAGAATTCAGGCATAAAAATGAAGAGAAAATAACAAACCTCAAAGAAAGAGGATAAAAAGAAGAAATGAACAAATGATTATGAAATTAGCTAGTCAAATGGCATTAATACATACATAATCAATCATCACCTTAAATGTAAATGGAATAAATTTTCCAATTAAAAGTTAGAGTGGTTTAATGGAAAAAATGAAGACAGAAGATCAGAAAGACATGTGCACATGTGTGTGTGTGTGTGTGTGTGTGTGTGTGTGTGTGTGTTATCTGCATTCAGTAATAGCTGGACAACCAGCCTATTCACCTCCCTCTCCAATCTCTCCTTAGCTCTCCAGACATTGGTACAACCATTAAATGATCACGCACAGGCAAATAACTATACTGAAATACTTTGACATAAATCCATTTAAGAGTGACTACAGAGGTACAGAGCAAAGAACTATAATGCAGTATTTTAACATAAATAGATGCCAGGAGTGACTGCAGAGAGGTTGTGGGTTTGTGTGGAGTTCTTCTTTTTGGGTTGTTTCCCCTATCAATCTCCAGAAACAACAGTGTGATAGAAGGAGGGTTTTTTTTTTCTTTCTTTCCGGTGGCGGTGGTGGTGGGGGGTGTTACTTGGTTGTTGTTTAAGTCTCCTTATTAGCCCCATCCTTCCCCTAACAATAATAAAAACAAACGAAAATTCCAACACTGAAGTTACAACGCCACCTACAGGAAAGTAAATGAAGCTAACTCAGGTCAAAGTCAAAGACTACAAGAATGAACAGAAAGTTTAACCAGGGGAGAGACATAGGGGTGGAGGATGGGAGAAGAGGAGGGAGTACATTGAAAGGGGTGGGGGAGAGTCTGGTGCAGAGAGTCTGGTGTTGGATCATTGCATCTTTGAAACCCCATCATTAACAGTGTTGTAAATCATAGTACCTAAATTAGAAGAAATAATTGACAAGGAAGTCATTATAATGGAATAAAAAATTTAGAGAATCTACGCTAAATGCAAAGAGGTAAGTCTGAAAGAATGAAAGAAATATTCAAGAACTTATTCACTAAAGAGATAAAACATAAAAAAGTGTCAAGTATAGGTACTGGGTAGGAAGAGACCATTGAATAAAATTCAGTCTAACATAAAAAGTATGACTTAGTATCTCCAGAGAGAAAAAATATCATAAATTAACTACAAAGTCACAGCAATGACTCAGATATAAGATGAGAGAAACCAGATTCATAAAAATTGAAGAAAATATAAAATATACCTCAAGAAGAGAGTAATATCTGAGTAGTAGCAATATCACAAAATATAAAGAGGGAAGCAGATCTATACTTAAAGATAATAATACATGGGCACTTTCTAAACCTAACTGTATCACTGTCATCCCATTGCTCATTGATTTGCTCAGGCGGGCACCAGTGATGTCTCCATTGTGAGACTTGTTGTTATTGTTTTTGGCGTATCGAATACACCACGGGTAGCTTGTCAGGCTCTGCCGTGCAGGCAGGGTGGCTTGACAGGGTCTCCAAGAGGGATGGAGGAATCGAACCCAGGTCAGCCGCATGCAAGGCAAATGCCCTACCTGCTGTGCTATCGCTCCAGCCCCTAAATCTAACTAATTATTTAAATTATTATTAACCAAAATAATTATTAAGGAAGTTAATATTTGTGAATTAGTCACAAAATTTGTGAATCCAAAATGATATACACCAAAATATACCATTGTTAGCCTGTTAAAAATCAATGATATATAAAATATACTGGTATTAAGGAACAGAATAAAGGGATATGTGATGACTTATTCAACCAGACTTTATATCATCAGACTTCTTAAGAAATTCTTTAGTGTAAAAAGAAGTAAAATACTTTTTTGCTAAAAGACAAAAACTAATGTGGTTATGTTGATTTACAATACTATACATTTTAGAGGTACTGGAGTGATAGCACAGTGGGTAAGGCGTTTGACTTGCAGGAGACCCACCAAGGTTTGATTCTTCAGTCCCTCTCGGAGAGCCCAGCAAGCTATCAAGAGTATCTTGCCTGCACAGCAGAGCCTGACAAGCTACCCGTGGCGTATTCGATATGCCAAAAACAGTAACAACAAGTCTTACAATGAGACGTTACTGGTGCCTGCTCGAACAAATGGATGAGCAATGCGACGGCAGTGCTACAGTACTACAATTTAGAGGTTAAAGGTAAAGATTTAATGTATCTTTTAAAAATGACTCATGTATACCTAAAAATTATCAACATTCCATCCAGTGAATTTCTCTTTAAGATTAAATTAAAGCATTGTATTTTATATTTTCTTATAAGTGCTTTATAATCTTACATCTTATACTTAGATTTTAGTCCATTTTGAGTTTATTTAAAATATGGTAACTATAAAGGTCTACTTTTTAAATTTTACCTATGAACATTCTATTTTCTCTGTACCATTTGTTGAACAAACTGTTTATTAACAGCCCCCCACCCCCCAAAAATCCCCTCCTGGTGGCTATATTCTAAGTCAACACGTAAATTTTTTTTTCATTTTTCTATGCATAAAATGAGTTGGAGGAAAATAAAATTAAGATCACAGTTCCATTTATAATTGCATTTAAAAGAAAATATATAAAGAAAAAACTAACAAGGGAGGTAAAAGGCATATACATCAAAGTAGAAGAGAACACAGTAAAAGAAATAAAAGAATATACAAATAAATATTAAAGGTATCCAGTGTATTTGTATTGAAATACGTGTTTTTTTCATCTTTTCTAATAGGTATATAGTATTCCACTGTATGTAAACCACAATTTATTTATCCAATTACCTTGTAGACTGTAGGGCCGTTTCCAATTCTTGGCTATCTTAAATGGTGTATCTATGTCTTTTGGGCTATTTTATGTTCTTGGGATAGAATCCCAGAAGAAATACTGGGTCATATGAAAGTACTATATAATGTTTTGAGATATCTACAGTCATGTTTAAAAGTGACTGAATCTTTCAACAGTCTCACTAGCAGTGAATAAAATATCTATTATTTTATATCTGATATAGAACTAAAAGCTTAGTGTTAACTTCAGAATTGCAATATTCTTTTTTTTTTTTCATTGTTTGTTTGGTTTGGCCACCTCCAGAGGTACTCCGGGCTTACTCTGGGCTCTATGCACAGGAATCACTTCTGGCAGAGTTAAGGAAACTGTATGTGCCAGTGATTGAACCCAGGTCTGCAGTATACAAGTACCTTACTCACAGTGCTGTTGCCCCAGCCCCCAGATTGTAATATTCTATCTAGTCCTACTCTATAGACAGTCTTACATATATAATACATATATTAAAAGCTGTTGGCATTATCCAACAATCAAGTGAAAAGTCTTTTGAGTCATTAATTACTTTGTAAAATATTCAAATATTTTTGAAAATGAACGTTGTTCAAATATTATATCTATGATCCCTTGGTTATTCTAAATACATAATAAAGCAAGCTATTGGTGTTTGCTATGCTTGGTCTATATTAAAAGCTGAAGGATCATACACCCCATTCTTGTAACTTATGAAGACAAAAAATTATCCTGAACTCCCCTCATCTCCCTATACTTCAGGAAGCCTGAGCAGCTATGCCCAATTCCCACAGCCTCAGCCACCGCCATATTGACTCATTGGCCCAGACACAGATCTTGACGTTCTGTATCATATGGAATTAGGACCAAATAACACCCCCTAATTCTTCAACATTGAAATTCCCACAAAAGCACATCTAGCTAGTGATGGAAAAGTAACATAGAGGCCAACTAAACACAATGAATAAAAACAGTAACACAGAGGCAACAAACAACAATAAATTTGTTTGGGTTTGTAGGGATAAAGACTTAGCCCTGCAGTCAGATATAACAATTTTTACACAAATTGACATCTTATACTTATTTATTTTAATATTGGAGCTTTGTTATCTAATTAGCTTTAATTCTAGAATTGTATAAACAGTTGTGGCTTTTTTCATTAAAATAAATTTAAAATAAAATAAATAAAATAAGATATTTTTTTGTTCCCAGTCAAAGGTACACGTGGAAAACAAGTAGTTATGGGCCTTACATTATTTTCTTTGACCCTATTTTAAAATAAAATTTACTCTATTAGAACGTCATTCTTATTTGCACATAATCAAGGCCAATATTATCAGCAGGAATAAATCTATAGAGGCAACTACTTCCTAGTACCAATATGTTATGGTTTCTATGGCCTATGTAATTTTATAAATAAGTTAAATTATTATTTCATAACAAGATTTAAAAATATAACAGGTAATAAGATTATTATGTTAACATACTTAACTATATATAGCACATAAAAATTTTATAAACACAAAGTTAACTATTTCATATCACTTGTGAATATATTATCACAACATTATTGTTTCAGCTGTTCATTACTGTTTTTGAGCACTTGGAAGAATTGACTAATTTCTTTCCTTAGATTATTAAATTTTTTTCTGAGTGGCATTTGTCTTTGTTAGAACTTCATGCATTTTACTGTGAGGAGTGTATTTTCTTTTTAAAATTAATTCGCTATTATTTTACCCCTTCCTGCTTCAGTTAACTGAGTCATTTATAATTTTGTCAGATTTATTTATCTATCCAAGGCACCAAATTTATCCTCAAGTCATTCTTTTAAACAGCAAAAGAGACCAAAAAAGAAAACATTAAAGGCCTCAAGTGCTCTCACAAAGAAGCTGCCAGTTCAGTCAACAAAATTTAAACTTCCAGTAAAAACAGAAAACTCTCTGAGGTGTAGACCCCAATGGCTAAGAAAAGCCACAAGTTCAAGTTGACCTCACCAAAAGCATTTATACTTTCAGCCAAACTTATTAAAAGTAAAATTTATTTGAAAGAGAGAAAACCATGCTACTGTGTTTCATAACATCAAGATGACAGGCTACAAAGGGTTTTATTTTTAATAATATTGCTTAGTGAACACAACCCTAAATCTTTTTTTCTTCAAGTTCCTCTGTTTCCCACTTCCAGCTACTCCTAGAATAGGCAGTCCACCCTTGTGGCTAGAAAACAAAACATTCTACTTGACAGGATTTTATTTTCAGGAAGCATCCCTCCTCCCCATCACATACGCATACCCCTACAAACATTATACTATAAAAAATTTTCCACCCAATTCTAATACAAAATGTAAAGCAGTGTCAAATCATATGCTTTAATAAAGACAATAGTTGATCAATCTCTTGTAAAAGTCTAAAATGGTCCAAAGTATGGCTTTAGGCTTCTGCAAAACCCCAGGTTTTGTGAGTTGCATCAGAGAATGCATTATTTTAAAGGAAGCAGTCACTGATGACCCAAAAGAGAAATAAAAATAAAGAATCTGACTTGTGAAGCTCACAGTCAGCTCTAATCTTCTTTAACTTCTTGTTCTAATCTCTAACAAGAAAAACTGTGACCTGTAATACTTAAATTGCCCTGTACCTTAGATGGAGAAGTCCCACGTTTACTGTTCCATTTTTCTGATTAGCACTTTTTAATTGGGGTCCAGAACTGAGAGAGTGCCAAATGAAGGAAAATGGATGGAGGTTGAGATTTGGAGGTTTTTCATGGGTGTTCAGAAAATACTTCAGGAGGAAGTATTAAGATGTGATCTCAATAGTTTACTTGAGCTAGAATCTTAATATGAAGACTAAGATTTAATCTCATAGGAAATTATGAGATTATGAGATACGGACTCTGCATCTCTGGCATACAGATCATAGGTTTTGCAAGAAGTGATGCGATAGACTATCTTGGAAAATAATTATTTCAAAAAAGAGGGAGCATAAGAAGATATGACCCTTTTCTTTATTGCGTTCCATCACAGCAAGCCATTTCAGATCTGCTTTAATAATAAACAGGCAGAAGAATTTTGGAAAATAATTCTAACCTAAGTGCAGAATGTAGAGAAGTGAGATATTAATCTCAGATAGTAAAAGGTCTTGAGCATGAAGGTAGTTAAATAGTAGAGTTGCCAAGAGATACTGAGAATATCTTGCTTAATTTTTTATAAAAGTAAATAAAACCACGTGGAGCACTACTATGAAAAGCCTTGGACAAGTAGTTCATCGTTAAAGTTTGGAATCCAAGTTTAAATATTTCTGATGAAAGTGTCTCTACTTAAAAGTCATACCTTTCCTGCAACATTAAGACTGTGATGTAATACCTATGTTCTAGAGTCTATCTTGTTCAGAAGAGATTATTTTTGAATTTTTTTGGAGGGTGGAGGTATCTCAATTCAAGTCTGATATATAATGCCTTATGTAATTGCTCTTCATATCCTTAAAAATAAGCATGGAAGAAAAATTTAATGAAACAAAAATAGTGTGTATGCTATAAAATCTCAGTATAAATTACAGCAACATTTTTACTCATAAAGTTGCTGAGATGATTTTAAAATGACTTAGAGTTGAATTTATAAACTATTTCTGTATGTTAGATACATATATAAATATTAATTTTTAACCATTCTTTTCTAGTATTCCAAAATAAAACCTGCATTTTTCTATTTTTAATCATACTTCAATTATACTCGCATCTTTTGGGGTAGTACATGCTAAAGGAGGAAAATTCTGTCACTTTTATGATGTGATTGTAGTGTATAAGTTGTTTAATTGGTAAAACTCATAGGACCTTACTACCTTTGTAGTTCTATGAAGGACAAATTAGGGGAATATAAAAATGGAAGTGGGGGAAAATGGAGAGATCTGTAAAAAGTTTTGAAATTTCAGCAAACCTTTAAATGGCAAAGTCACCAGAATAGTGATCTTGCATTGGCACAAGATTTGTTCATAAGATTTCCTATTTAAAATTTTTTACTGAATGTTAATATAAATCTTACTTCTAGAAAGTGAATCATATCTTATGAGAGCATATGGGTATTATCTCTTAAATTTCCTGGGATATTTGAAGCATTCAATTTGTGACACATAAATTTTGAACAAGGGTTTAATAAACACAAGAGGCTTTTAATGGAGCAGGGTCCAACAGTAATTTTCTGTAAATCAAAACATGGTTATTTCTATTTTTTCAAATCTAGGATTTCTAAAATATGGTTAACTTAAAAGTGGACTATACAAATATATTTAAAAATGGGTTCTATAATAATATTGAAATTTTTACTTTCTTGCTCTCTGATTTTAACAAAGTTTCTTTAAAGTTAAGGAATAAAAAATTGAGAAATAATGTGTTCAAGGCTGTGTGCCAATTTTTAAGCTATTGTCTTTGATCTCCAAGCAAACCCTTCTATACGGCTTTATGATTCTGGGGGCAGGGACTCTGCAAACCACATTTTTGCTTCACCAGCTGGTTCTCTGTTAGGCTCAGCCAATAGGGGTGCTAGACGGAGAAGGGAAACTGCTTCCTCTTTACATCCTATTACTGTCAGTGCACATCAACTGCTTATGGGCTTCCTGTCTGCTCCCTCTTCTGTGAGCATCACCCCAGTAACACTTCTTCCTCTCTGTAGCAGCAGTGTCTTACCATGGCAGCACGTGAATTCAATTTGCGGTTACCCAACACTTGTAGAATCAGCCTTATCAGACATACAGACACCAGACGCCGGCATCAGCCCAGCAGTGCCCTTCTTCAGAAGCTTGAATTTCAGCTTTTTCCCCCAACTTTTGAAGATTAATAATTCCAACTCTTTGCCTTTATACTTTTAATTCTAGGCATGATAGTTTATTCCTGCAGTTATTGCCTCAACTCTTAACAGTTTGTTTTTGCTTTTACTTTCTATTTACTTACTTAACAACTATAACCAGCGAATGGTTATGTATACTATATCTATACTAATAGGTATTATTTCTGCCTCATTAATGCTCCCTGATCTATAAAACTAGTTTTTATTAAATCTCTTCTTGATTTCAAATCATGATATTTGATTAAAAGCATGCAGAGTCAAAATTTGTTTTAAATATAAAGAGTCTTGAAGTGAGACTATTTTAAAATAACTGAAATGTCCTGCACGCTTCTGCCATTTTTTACTGGTCCTTGATTCTTGCTTCATCTTATTTAATTCTTTAATTTTCTCCTTCTTACGTTTTTTTGTTTGAAGGCCACAACCCAGTGATGTTCAGAGGTTGCTCTTGGCTCTGTTCTCCATGCATGGGGGACCACATGGCATGTCGGGCACTGAACCCCAGGTTGACCATGCGCGAGGCAAGCACCATTTCTGCTATACTATCTCTCTAGTTCCTCCTCCTATTTTATAATTTTTTCCTCTGGTTTTATTTTCCTTACTCTTTACTTTTCTCATAAAAATTCTTTTTACTTGTTCTCATTACTCACACTTATTTTTTCTTCTAAACTTACCAAGTACCAGTTTAGTCCTTTACTCATTGAAAACAGAGAGAGGTCCAAGTCCCTAGCACTGAAAAGAGAAACAGGAAATCAAATATTTCTAATAGTGGAGAAGGTGTTATTTTCACAAGGATGCTATGAAGTAGATACTGCAGGCAATCTGGCAAACTTCCAACTAAAGATCAGTCCTCAGCTCATCTCTAAGGACTTTCCCCTTTCCTATTACTTCCTACCTTTGATGTCAAATGGCAAGGGAGGGCGACATTCCATCCTAGCAAAGCATTATAAGCCCATAAAAAATTTAAATTTCAGGGCAGGAGAACTAGTGCAGGGGTTAAGGCGCATATTTGCAGGTGTCAGACATGGTTTGATCCCTGGTACCACATAAGAACATTACCAGGTTCGGCCGTGGAGGACCCTCTGAGCATGACTGAGTTGCTGCAGATAATCCCAGTTACCACAGGGCCCACGTGGCACTGCATGCTATGACCCTTGCATAGTTGAGAGCTACCAGGAGGACCGTCGAGCCTCCTGAGCACTATTTGGGAGACCCCTCCCCTCAAATATATATTTATAAATTGAACAGATGGATGTGTATTTTCTTAGTCATACTGCCAGAATCACATTCTAATCTTAGTTTTTTGGTTCTCATACAAGTTTATATCCTTCCTATTGCTTTATGATTATCTAGTTTTCTATACTACATCACAACCTCTAAATGAGAGTTTTTCCCAACTCTTTTGTCTGTTTTTAAGAGAGTCATACCTGGTAGTATGCAGAGTTTACTCCTGGCTCTGTGCTCAAGGATCACTCCTGAGGTGGACATGGGATCATTTGTGGTGCTGGCTATCAAACCAGGGATAGCCATGTTTCTTAACCACTATAATATCTCTCCAACCCAGTATCCCAATTCTTACTGGAATTACTCTCAGCTACCTTCACTTAGGGAAACTTTGCTGTCCTAATATGATCTAAAGTGCTAACAATTTCATATGTTAACTTTTCCAAATATAAGTCAATTTAACTTTTCCAAGTATGAATTAAATTTTGAGAGCATTAGGGGCTGGAGAGGGGAATAAGAACATGCTTTGCAAGCATAAATTCTGGGTTTGATCCCCCATACTACATAGTTCCCGACGCCTGTCTAGATTGACCCGAAGCACTGATCCCAGAGTAGCCCCTAATCAACATTTGTTGTGTCCACAAAACAAAACAAAGCAAAAAGAAATAACATAATAGTATAGTTGGCTTAGTATTCTTATATTTTGGCATAAATATCAAGAAAATTTAGGGACTGCTTTGTATAATCTTCAACGGAGATATTTCTTTTGTTGCTTTGTTTTGGTTTGGGAACCACACATGGCTGTACTCAGGGGCTTACTCCTGGCAGAGCTTGAGGGATCATATCGGGTGCTGGGGGTTTAACCCTGGTCAACTGCATACAAAGCAAGTGCTTAAACCATTGTACTATCTCTCTGGCACAGAAGATAATTACTTTATCCTAAGATCAGTCAAACTAAGAGGAATAATAGTGTAGACCAGACTTTTCTACTTCTGGAATGTAGCTTTATGGGTCTGATAGTTTAAACATCCTATAACTATATAAATAAAGACAAAATAATGTGCTCTTGCATCATTCTAAAGATAAATTTCAGAAAGAATAACAATAAAAGAAAAATTGACTGTAACCCTATTATGAGAGTGTAAATCAATGTAAGGTGAATTTATTTTTATTATGCTAATTACCAGGAATTCAGAGTCTCAGCCAAGAAACAGTTTGTTTTTCATTTAGTTTCAGAGAAAATTTGAAAAATAAAAGTTTAATTGTGGATCAGAAGAGACTAGAAATAAAATAGCATTGAGTATTACAGCATGTTTTATTTATTTTGTCATGACTATTACTTAATAATATGTGCTATTTTTTAATTTTG
Source organism: Sorex araneus (assembly GCF_027595985.1). Taxonomy (NCBI): domain Eukaryota; kingdom Metazoa; phylum Chordata; class Mammalia; order Eulipotyphla; family Soricidae; genus Sorex; species Sorex araneus. The sequence goes on along the minus strand of NC_073313.1, from coordinate 231,646,348 downwards.
AAAAAAATCCCTATTTCTGAACTTTAAAAAAGCCTGCTAGTTTATGATTAAAACCATTCTTGCATACATTTCCTAATACAGTCATGTAAGCTCACGAAGTGTTTTCTACTATGGGCTGGAATTCTTATTTGAATCATGCCATATTTTCATTTCTAAGAAAAAGTTCTCTTTTTCTTCATATTTGCACTATCAACTGTATTAATAGTGTTTTGAGGACTGAAACCTGAAGATCATTAAGGTAAAAAGAAAGGGGACACAGAACATCAATTTTATGTTTTCATATAATTAGCAGAACACTTTGACACCGAGATACAAATGTTGAAAAATTAACAATATTAAAAATGTTTTGAGGTTTCTCCAAACTTTTGCTTTGTATTTTCTATGCACCCATTCTAAGTTCTAGTAGAAGGAAAATTGTTCTTTCTTTTATGATGCCTTCTGAAATCTTTGTGGCTGTTGGGAAAAAAAGACAAAATTGAAAGTGTTGAAATGTAAACATTAAAGATTATAAATGAAGGATGATGACAATGTAAGAAGACACATTTTTAGATGAGAACTTTCTGCACTTGAGATAAATCATTACTGTTGTATGCATGCACAAACACATACATTTGAAATTCCAGGACGGAAGTGAACATCTGGTCACTTCATTCTAGTATTTCTTAATTTATAAAGATATGAAAATTTTAACATCTCATATCAAAAAGTTGTCAATCTGTGATAAGTTTCTCATTCTCTGAACAGTTTTCTTGTGCATATGTACAAAACTATTATTATAGCAGTTGAATTTATGACTCATTAGAAAAACACATATCTGAGCTGAAAATGTAGTCCATTTATGACATTAAGCCTAGCATTCAGGTCACAAAATCCATTGCTGTCACTGAAGTTTAATTCAAAATTCTGTGAAATATATTTTTGTGTGACCTAAACAGCTTTTTTGAAAATAACAAAAATAAATCTTGAAGAATTTTCAGAATCTTTGGTAGATGTGGGGGATTTCAATATGCTAGCACATCTTTGACCTATTCTTATTTTGAAATAGGAAAAGTTAATGCAAGTTTAATTAGAAGTGCATTGAAATGAAGACTCTTCAACAATTTCAATCTTGCTGTACATAATTTAGTCATGTTTGGTCATGTTATGTTGATATGGAATAAAAGAGTACTAAAATGTCAGGAGACTAATTTATAGGTATTGGTCAAACCATTTTACATCTTTGTACATTTTTATCAGGTATAATTAAAAATGATGATATATCATTTCTAAATATTAAGATTACATTTGGAATATTCATTTTATTCTCTTATTATGAAGGTAATAAGTGCTCAAATATTTAAGTGATATGGGAAATGAATTTCATCTATAAGAAAGCAGTCAGGAAGAGCTGGAGTGACATAGTGGAAAAGGCACTTGCTGTGCGTTCTGCTGACCTGAGTTCAATCCTTGCACATATGGTCCCTAAGCTTCATCAGTCTTGATCCGTGAGCACTGCTGGGTTTGTTCCCCTTCCTACAAAAAACAAAACAAAAGGCATTCAGTACTTCTTAAATGTCTTTCCAGATTTTTCTTCAACACCAAACATATGATTTTAAACACATAGAAGTGTAGTATTCAATATACTTTTCTCTCACACCTCTGTTTTTAATGCTTAAATTATTTAAAAAATAACAGATGTGCAAATGTATACATTCATTGTATATCATTGATATCAATGATATGATATCATCAAATGTATATCATTCATTGTGATGCAGACAGTCACATTGAATGAGTCAACTGGACTTAATTACTATTCATAGGCAACTAGATTCTTCTTAGTTTAGGGAGAAATAAAGTAATTGAGGAATTGGGTATACTTCTTATATATGAATATATAAATATAGACATGTATAGACATTATGTATATTACATATATGTATATATTATAGATACATATTATATTATAGATACATAATTGTTTTCAAACTAGTCTCATCTTAGCACATATAACATGCTATCTGAGAAACTGGAGTATGGCAAAAATGCAATTAAATTGTGTTTGGCCTATGTTTCCAATATTTTTAATGACATGCAGTAATTTTTTCAAAGGACTGCAATTTCTATATTGTTCAATGTCTTCTTTTTTATTCTCTCCCTCCTTCCCTCCTTCCCTTCTTCCCTCCTTCCCTCCTTCCTTCCTTCCCTCCCTCCTTCCTTGTTCCCTCCCTCCCTCCCTCCCTCCCTCCCTCCCTCCCTCCCTCCCTCCCTCCCTCCCTCCCTCCCTCCTTCCCTCCCTCCCTCCCTCCCTCCCTTCCTTCCTTCCTTCCTTCCTTCCTTCCTTCCTTCCTTCCTTCCTTCCTTCCTTCCTTCCTTCCTCTCTCCCTCCCTCCCTCCCTCCCTCCTTCCTTCCTTCCTTACTTCCTTACTTCCTTCCCTCCCTCCCTACTTCCCTCCCTCCCTCCCTCCTTCCTTTCTTCCTTCCTTCCTTCCTTCCTTCCTTCCTTCCTTCCTTCCTTCCTTCCTTCCTTCCTTCCTTCCTTCTTCCCTCCCTCCCTCCCTCCCTTCCTTCCTTCCTTCTTCCCTCCCTCCCTCCCTCCCTCCCTCCCTCCCTCCTTCCTTCCTTCCTTCCTTCCTTCCTTCCTTCCTTCCTTCCTTCCTTCCTTCCTTCCTTCCTTCCTTCCTTCCTGCTTTCCTTCCTTCCCTCCCTCCCTACTTCCCTCCCTCCCTCCCTCCTTCCTTTCTTCCTTCCTTCCTTCCTTCCCTCCCTCCCTACTTCCCTCTCTCCCTCCCTCCCTCCCTCTCTCCTTCCTTCCTTCCTTCCTTCCTTCCTTCCTTCCTTCCTTCCTTCCTTCCTGCTTTCCTTCCTTCCCTCCCTCCCTACTTCCCTCCCTCCCTCCCTCCTTCCTTTCTTCCTTCCTTCCTTCCTTCCTTCCTTCCCTCCCTCCCTACTTCCCTCTCTCCCTCCCTCCCTCCCTCTCTCCTTCCTTCCTTCCTTCCTTCCTTCCTTCCTTCCTGCTTTCCTTCCTTCCCTCCCTCCCTACTTCCCTCCCTCCCTCCTTCCTTCCTTCCTTCCTTCCTTCCTTCCTTCCTTCCTTCCTTCCTTCCTTCCTTCCTTCCTTCCTTCCTTCCTTCCTTCTTTCCTTCCTTCCTTCCCTCCCTCCCTCCCTCCCTCCCTCCCTCCTTTCTTCCTTCCTTCCTTACTTCCTTCCCTCCCTCCCTACTTTCCTCCCTCCCTCCCTCCCTCCCTCCCTCCTTCCTTCCTTCCTTTCTTCCTTCCTTACTTCCTTCCTTCTTCTCTCCCTCCTTCCCTCTCTTGCTTTCTCTCTAAATTTGCAAGTTCCTAAAGTCCTCTGGGATATAAAAAAGCCAATCATCATTTTCCTTAATCAGATGGATGTAACTTATAAGCAGTTAGATTTATGTAGATGATTCTGTAGAAGATGTTTATAATTGTCATTTCAGTCACAGCAGACTGTTTCTCCTCTAATCTTCAACATTTTCCTTCTTGTTCCTTAAGGCCACTCCTTCATTGAGTTTCAACTTCATCTCATTCTAATGTCTTTTACAGTTTTCTCAAGTTTTCTTCAACTTACAAGTCTCAAAAGAGCTATCCCCTTGCCTAGTTTATGTGATTGATCTATATCTTATTAAACTCTCTCTTTTTTTCCTTATTTTGTTTCTTCTCTCTCTTGTTTAAATAATTTACATTTCTTCATCTTGACAAAAATCTTTAGGTGACCTTATTGCCACTCTTTCTCTAGTCAAATTCCATTTGCATTATTTTTACAATAGACATCTAACTAGGCCTTCCTGTCACCACTTCTATTATTATCCCTGAAACAAACTTTGCATTCCATTCATTAACAAAAATAACCCTTTAAAAACTATCTTTAAGGTCCCATGCAAAGACAAAGGCAGTCTCCTTGACGTGTTTGCAGTTGGGCCCTACTCTCTTTTTTCCTTCTTAAAATCCTCTACTTTATCTTCTGTTAAATGAAAATTTGGTAGTTCCTTTTCACTTATTTTCTACTGTAGTTTCTTTTATTTTTTTTTATTCAATCACCTGAGATACAGTTGAAAAGCTTTCATGATTAGGTTTTAGTCACATGATTGAACACCCATCCCTCCACCAGTGTACGTTTTTCCACCACCAATGTCACCAGTATCTCTTTCACCACCCCACCCTACCCTACCCCCTGCCTCTATGGCAGACAATTTCCTTCTTACTCTCACTCTACTTTTGGGCATTATGGTTTGCAATACAGATACTGAGAAGCCATCATGTCTGGTCTTTTATCTATTTCCAGCACACATCTCCTAGTCCAATTGACCCCTACAACCATCCTTGACATAGTGATCTTTCTCTATCCCAGGTGCCTTTGTCTCAGCTCATAAGGCAGGCTTCCAACCATGAAGCAATCTTCCTGGCCCATATCTCTACTGTCCTTGTGAGTTAATCTCATGTTATGTCATTTTATATTCCACAAATAAGTACAGTCGTTCTCTGTCTGTCCCTCTCTTTCTAATTCATTTCACTTAGCATGATACTCTCTAAGTCCATTCACTTATAAGCAAATTTTATGACTAAAGTCTATCCTAACAGTTGCATAGTATTCCATTGTGTAGGTGTACCAAAATTTCTTTAACCAGTTATCTTGGTTGTTTCCAGATTCTGGCTATTGTGAACAGTGCTGCAATGAACATACAAGTGCAGATGTCATTTCTACTGTGCTTTTTTACATCCCCAGGATATATTCCCAGAAGTGGTATTGCTGGGTCATATAGAAGCTCAATTTCTAGTTTTTTTGAGGAATGCCCATATTGTTTTCCAAAAAGGCTGGTTAATTTAAGTAGGCTTTCATTCTCCTAATAGTAAATGAGTGCAAAAGTTTTCAAACTTTCTATCTTACATTAATTCTAAAATATCAGTTTTTCCCAATGGCATATAATGTTTAGATTGATGAAAATTAAAATTAAAATTCAGATCATGAACTGCTTAAGTTGGATTATAAAACTCTAAGTTATACATATGCTCCCTCATTTTTGTGAAGTAGATACCAATTTTATGACTAGAAAGTGTTATACTAAAGGACATTTGCCCTTTCTGAGTCAATTGCCAATAGAAAAGACTATGGTTACCATGTTACTTAATGATATACTTGTATACTCATGGCTACTTGTATATTTGTTTGAATAAGTAATACCCCCAAAAGGGTAAATATTCAAGTGAATGAATTTTTTAGTGTGCCCAATTTCCTGTTAAGAAGGAAAGGAAAGTGTTTCTTCTTCTTTTCCCTATTGCACAATAAAATTAAAGCAAATAAACAAAAAGAGGATGCAGCTTATCAAAATTCCCCAATGGGAAACCAATGGTTCCTATTTCACATACTCTTTGTAATTAGCTTTAGGGCCTCTCACCTAATTCTTTCCTTTGAATTAATTAAAGTATGTTTGAATGTGACAGACATTTCAAAATTTCCTGTAATTTGACAGGAAGAGGCTTTTTTTTTTACTTTCTTTTTTCTTCTTTTTCCCTCTATGGTTATAGAAGCTCCAAGCTTCTATCAAAAATTATCACAATGCTGCAAGGTTGTTTACCTTCGCTCCTTCACAAAAGATAATCCAACAAATTACATTAATTATAAACCAATATGTTCCATTCAATTCCCATATGAGCCAAACCTGGGGATGAGCATCTGCTCTTATTTTCTGAGCTTGGTTTTAAGGACAAGATTCACAACAATGCTCAATCCATAATTAACAGAAAAATTAAAGATGCAACATCCCGACATCCTGCTTTTTGAGCAGCATGCTTAAAAATATACATGTCTACTCTTGGCAAGCTTTCTTACCCCTACAAACTCAGAAATAGTCTATTGTTATCTCTGACATGTTTTTGTTTGTTTAAAATATTTGCATTTATGTTGCACTTAAAATAAACATGCAAATATTTTCTACAAAAGAGAATTAGCAATTTCCCACTACTGTCACACATCTTTTTTAAAAAATTGGGGGGTTTCTTACTTTCCCAGACAATTTTCTCTTCAACTTCCTTAAAGTGATGTTTGTTGTGTATTAAGTATGTTTTATAATTGAGAAAATATAAATGGATAAAAGTTATTTAGGATATTTGATTTCTTTTTTTTCCTGCTTGGCCCATAAAAAGAAGTGATAGCAAATTGGACAAGATACCCATATACATCCACGCATATTTTAGTGAATGCATCTTATTCTATTCAAGGAAATCTCAATTAAACATTTGGTGGTAAACAAATATCTAAAATATCTGTGTTGTAGATACCTAATTCATATATAGCATCCATATGTGATTGAGTATAAATAAGCATACTATTTAAGGACATCCACACATTATATACAAAATGAATGGTGAGCAGGACAGTGACTAAGCTTCTTTTTCTTGTTCACATGTACAATTCATATGTATAACACCTGAATCTGATGTGACATTCTTTACATAGTCATCCTGAGAGGAAAAAAATTACATTGAATGTAAGTTCTCTTTAACTCTGAAAAGGTTTTTATTTATCCTTATTGCACATTTTGTCAAAAACTAAATAAAAATAAAAAAAGAGAGTTGCCTTGCTCTCATAGAATTTTCTTTGCTGATCTTCAAATTGTTCCCAATACTATCTAGATGCATCAAGAAATTCTTGTCAAAATGTAGCTTGACTTTGTCATTGAATTCACATTGCTGGGACAGGCAGATAGGAACAAAGCTCTTGGCTCTTTGAATGAGAGAAAAACTATATAACCCTGTGATGATTCCACTGACAACTGTGCAACAGAGAAACGAAACAAAAACAGTGGCCTACAGTCTAGGTGGTGAGGATATCTGGCATGATCTTTTGTATACTTTTTATAAAGTTTATCAAAAGGGAGGTCAGAGAGGACACCTGACTTTGCTTCACACTCCTCAAAGGCCTGTGATTAATGTGTTAATGTCCTCTCCAAGAGAGATATTATGCACATATATCTATTCCAAAGGAAGTTATATATGACATATTATATATAGTATTCACATAATTATTAAAGACATTGAAAAGGGAAAAATAGATACTTTCAATTGAAGGTAACAGAAAACTCAACACATTTGTTTTTTAAATTTCAGAAAAATTTCTTTCTAGGTGAATAAAATAGTTAGAATCTTGTGATACTAGGGAGAAAATCAAATAACTGAGTACTGATCCAGAGTTCTATCTACCAGCATAAACAGTTGATTCTGTTTTCTGTATTACCACCTCCTTATTTCAAAGTGACTACCACAAATCCAGGGTTATACTTTATATGACATTATCAAAAAGAGAGACAAATGATCTCTTATGAGACTGTCCATTTTTCAAAATTAAATCATGAATTAAAAAGTTAAAAATATATTTAAAATTGAGTTCTGGTGTACAGTGTTACAATACCAATCCCTTTATCATGCCCACTACCATCCACCAATATCACCCTTTTCTCCCCTGGCCCCCAGCCTGTCTTTGTGGCAGGCACTTTTTCCCTCCCCATTGTCTTAATATTCTCTTCCCTAACTTATCCCCCACACCCTTGCACCAGTGGCAGACTCTCCATTTTTAGGGATATTCAGTGACCACCAATTACTTCTCAACATCTCTTTGGCCAGAATTGAATCTCATGATTGTGTATAAACCAGTAGTAAAGGACATAATTTTATTTAAATATTCTGATTATTCTAGACCAATATTTTATTTCTGATAACTCTGGTGCATGCAACATTGCTTCCAATGGAGAACTTGCTTCTGCACAGATAAACAAGAATTGTTACAAAACGTCTATCATGGGGCCAGAGCGATAGCACAGCGGGTAGGGCGTTTGCCTTGCACGCAGCCGACCCAGGTTCAATCCCCGGCATCCCATATGGTCCCCCAAGCACCGCCAGGAGTAATTCCTGAGTGCAAAGCCAGGAGTAACCCCTGAGCATCGCTGGGTGTGACCCAAAAAAGCAAAAAAAAAAAAAGTCTATCATATATTGCTACACCTGTGACCATTACCAGAATATGCGACATGGAATGTACAATATATGTATATACAATACATGTACTTATACTCACACTTTCACATGTGTACACATACATTCCTTATACTTATCTTGCTATAGTTATTTTACATTAGACAAGTAGTATTAAAACATTTGTTAAACAAAAATATTTTTTAAGTATTATATTTGTAGCCCTATTTTGGCATTTATTTTGACTCTTAAAAATATCTTAAAAATATGTATTGGTACATTCCTCTCTCAATCTCTAGATTTAGTAGTAACAGAGTTTCCACAGCTGTGACTATAAATATTAGTTACTTGTTTACACCTCACTTTTTCCATGGATATAACCGGGATAAAATTTCTGAGCTGACTGCTTGAATCCTGCTTTAAGGGGAGAATCCTCTACTTGAAATATAACTTCACTGAAATAATATGTTGTTAACTGCATTTTATACTCAGTATTTGTTACTGAGTTGAAACACAAAATTGGTAGAAAATCTTGTTGAAAATGCAGGCACAGTGTTTGCCACAGGAGTTTTCTAGGAAGGCATAGAAGGCCCAGATTCCTCTTACCCTCTTTCCTGTTTTGTCAACCACAATATATTTCAAAAGGCACCAAGTCCAACCACTAGCTCAAAGTCTGCTGGGGTACTCTGACCCTGTCAGGAGACAATTTCTAAATATCATGTTGTTTAATTTATCATTGTAATCATTGAGTTGACTGTTCGAGTCTGAAATGAAGACTTTTTAAATACCAAGTTTCTGAGGTTTAATTCACTCTGCCACTCTGCCATCTCTTAAATGAGTTTTACTGGCATAGGCCATGAATTTGAATGGCCACACTCAGTTCTACAAATGCTAGATATATTGGGTTTGGAATTTCTCACCACCCCATCATAAATAAGGTTTTGTATCTCTTCTGGTACAAATGCTGTCACATTAAGACTATATTCATTCTTGAACTTCTGATGCTATGGAAATATTACATTTAGGTAAAGATTCATTATCTCCTTTCTTTAATTCAAATTTTTTATTGTTTGATGTGTCTTGCAAAGAAGTCTTTCATTAGATTTACAAGAATAAAGTACATACATACATTTAACTAGTTCAAAATTTAGATAGAATAAAAACATTTGAAATTATGTTTTTTGGGGTTGGTGCCGCCAGCAGGTCAACCTGCACCTCTGGGGTGAGTGCATCAGAAGCCTTCAGGATTCCTGATACCCAAAAATTGCTGCTGTGCCTTTGGCCGGACCCCAGCAACTTGGAACCAAGCTTACCAAGAAATTAAATGACCACAAGTTAGGTATGTAGGAGCCATGCCAACAAACCACCTGTGGCTCAGCTATACAAGCTCATTTATTGAACTTGTTTCAGACATGCATAAATAAGTCTTGAAAGAGATCAAAAGCTTCAATTAACCATTAATCTTGGACCCACGCATGGATGAACAGATTGGGGTAAATCATAGGGGTGGGGAGAGGGTTAGCCTGGTGCCCACCCAAACAGAGCCCCTGGGCATCCGCTTGCTTCCATAATCCAAAATCACCACCATACCCCCAGTTTGACTCCGCTGTCTCAGGACGAACCTCACCAAAATATAATCTGCTTAAAATTTGAGCATGCAGGTTTTGTGACTATATTCTCCAGGCTTTCTCAGAGTTGGGATGGGCTACCTCCCCCACTTCCCAATACTTCTGAAAGCACTGGAAGTCATCACCATAAACCACCTCCAGTGCCACCATGTAAGCTCAACTACCGGCCTTGCTTCAGAGAGCCATGAATATATCCAAAAGAGAAAAGAAAAAGAAATCATATTTATGGCACCTTTACATATAACTATTTTAACTATTTTATAGCTAATTCTTGTCCTTTTTAAGTATCAAATAATTTGTTTTATTTTCTAAATAAATTGTGTTTTATTTTTAAAAAGTTTAAAAAGATGGTTCTAGGTTTATGGAAAATATAGAGATTGCCCATATACTTCTGTCACACCCCTCTCCCCTTATCTTTCTCCATATGAACATCTATCAGTGGAATAGATGTGCTAAATTGTTGAACCAAGACAGATACACCATAATCACCTGAAGTCTAGAGTTTATATTAGGGTTAACTTCACAGATTTATATTCATCTTTACAGATATATATTGACACCACATGGTAAAATATTATAGTTTCTTGACACATTATATTATATTATACTATTATGCTATAACTGACGCATTATAGTACAATAGTAAGTATTTTTATTGCTCTAAAATCCTCTAGTTCAGCAGCATAATTATCTCTACCCTTCCTGGGTTTCTGTCAACTATTAATCATTTTTTGGTCTTTATAGTTTTTCCTCCTATAAATATCTGGTTTGAGTCACATAGTAGGCAGCATTTTTAGATCTGTATTTATACTAATTTATATGTGTTTTAGGATTCTTCATGTTATTTTTATAGTTCATTTCTTCTCTGGAGAAGACTGGAGTGATAGCTCAGTGGGGAGGGCATTTGCCTTGCACATGGCTGACCCAGGTTCGAATTCTCTGTCCCTCTCAGAGAGCCCATCAAGCTACCAGGAGTATCCCGCCCATATGGGAGAGCCTGGCAAGCTACCTGTGGTGTATTCGATATGCCAAAAACAGTAACAACAAGTCTCACAATGGAGACGTTATTGATGCCCGCTCGAGCAAATCGATAAACAACGGGATGACAGTGCTACAGACAGTGCTATTTCTTCTCACTGCTGAGTAATGTTTTATTATTTAGATATCCTACTGAATATCCTACTAATAAGGTGAATAATAGTAGAATGTCCAGACCCTTTGCCAGGCTATCTTCACCAGGGAAATCAGAGAGGGGGGCAGGTGCTTTCCACCCACCCCTCACTTCCACCCCAACAGAGCCCTGGCAGGTGAAAACCTCCAGAACTCAATTGCCTCTATGCTCACAGATGCTCTCCACAGTCTCGTATGAGCCTCATCCATGAGTAAATCTGCAGAAAAACCCAGGTGTGCAGGGTGTGACTGAAATCTCCAAGCTCCCTTGGAGAATGAACCTTCTCCCCCCATCTCCCAAGTTTACCAATAGCTTGGCAGTCACACCTATAAACTGTCTCTGGTGCCAGATAATATCATCAATGGCCATGATCCAGAGACTCAGAAATAAAGCTCCCAGAAAGAGCAACATAAGCCTCATCCAGAGTGAATCTACTGTATAATCGTATTCGAAAGTTTAGATTCCTAGACCTCAGAGTCGACACCACTGATATATCAAGAGTAGCACACAACATTTGATAAGGTTTAACAAACATGTTAGTAATCTCTTATACAAGGGCCTAATGGCTCTAGGATGAAATACAACAATCATCACACACTTTCCTCTAAGAAAACTTTTTTGGATCATTTTTAGTGGATTAGTCATAACAAGCAGTACTAAATTGTTTCCGTTCAGCTTTGGGGGTCACGGTTTGGGATCTGGGGTGGAAACATTCGAAATGTGATGGTGGCACAATGATGGTGAGATTGGTGTTTGAATATAAAATGTTAACAACTTTATAAAAATAAAATTTAAATTAAAAAATAAAAAGGTGAACAATAAATATGCTTTCTAATTTTAACAGTAATGAATTGATCTTAAACATCAGCATGCAGATTTTTGTGGGACATAAATATTTCAGTCCTTTGGGGAAATACCAAGAAACATGAATTATCACTTGGATGACAAAGGCACTTTAAGTTAAAAAAAATCCTGCTCAAACACATTACAGTGTATATGCCATTCTGCATTTCCACTAATATTTAATCAAAGTTCATGTGAATCATCCCTAGTAGCATTTAGCATTATTAATATTGCACAGTATCAGGCAATCTAATGTGCATGGTAATATTTATAATTACTGTTTAATTTTAATTTCAGGATGGTATATGATTATGTACTATTTTATCAAAGTTTGGGTGTGATCTGTTAAAAAAAATTTCCCCTTTTTAAACCTATTTTCTTTTCTTTTTAAAAAATTATTTGATTTTAAGAGTTCTTTGCATACTTTGGATAATAAACTTTTACCAGGCATGTCTTTTGAAAATACTTTGTATTAGTATTTAGTTTGTGTTTTTTATTCTCTTAATGCTGTTTTTGTTTTGTTTCATTTTGTTTGCAGAGAAGTTTTAATTTTAGTGATGTTACAGCTACTGAATTATTTCTTTCATGAGCATGCATTTAGTGTTGTATTTAAAAAGTCATCACCATACCTAAAGTGATTTAGTTTTATTTACTGCCATATATTTTAGGAGTGTTATAGTCTTCAGTTTTAGATTTCAGTTCACAAATCATTTTGAGTTAATTTTTGTGGAGGTATGAGGTTTGTCTACTGATGATTTTTGCATGTAAATGTTCATTTGTTCATCACACACTTTTGCTCTTTTTTTAAATTTTATTCTGTTTGTCAAAAATCAGTTGATTGTATTTATCTATTCCATTCTGTTGATCCATTTGTCTACTCATCCATTAATAATGTACTTGTTTTAATTAATTACCATTCTATGCTTATACTGGATTTAAGGTAGAATTGATCCTAAAATTTTCTTCTTCCCATGAATATCATGTTGTCTATATTGAGTCTTTAAATCCTCTTACCAAACTTTAGAATCAGTTTGTGGGTCACCACAAAAAAATTATACTCTGTCCTTTTGGGTGTTGTAGTTTGCAAGAGAGGTATTGAGTGGCCATCATGTTCGGTCTATAGTCTACTTTTGGCACGCATCTTTCAACATGAGTGGGTCCTCCCAACATCCTCTACTAGGTGTTCCCTCTCTATCTCAGCTGCCTTTTCCCCCAGCATGTGGGGGTGGAATGGTGGGGGTTGTGGTGGATGTGGTGGGAGGGATACTGGGAAAATTGGTGGAGGAGAATGGACACTGGTGGAGGGATATAAACGATCACTATATGACTGAAATGCAAACAAGAAAGTTCATAAGTTTGTAACAGTATCTCACGGTGATTCACTAATAAAAAATTTTTAAAAAAACTAAAAAAATTACACTCTGGTATTTTGGTTAAGACACCTATATGGTTTTCTTCAGGATAAGGATATATCTTGTTTTTCTCTGTATTCCTATTTGCATTTTGCTAATATGGGCAGTTATTTGAACCATATTTAATGAATAAATAAATTTATTATAATGTGAGTGATAATTAAGCCAGCTATATAGGACATGGAACGTGTTAAAATGAATAATGTAGAATTCTAGGAAGTGTATAGGCAGTAAAGAGGAAAGATAAAATGATATTTGAATATGTGAGAGTAAAATGTAAAGTGCTGTAGTTCTAGAGAGATAGTACAGGAGGTAAGGTGCTTGCCTGTATGCAGCTGACTCCACTTTGAGCCTTGGCACCACATATGGTCCCTGTTTGCAAAACAATGTCAGGAGTCACCCCTGAGCGAAGAAAGAGACTTAACCCCCAAGTAATTCCAACTGTGAACTACACCCACTCCAACAGTAAAGTGGTGTTAAAATGTAAGAATGGGTAAAATGATGGGCCAACATTTCAAAAAGCTGAAATGATATTGAGATATACCTAAAGTGAGAAGCATATTTGAAAAAAAAACCGCAAGTATGTTGGGGTGAAAAAAACTCACCTTTTCAAACTTACAAACTTATTTTTATTTATTTTAACTGCACCGGCAAGAATAAGGTGGGAGTTGACTGAGCATTCCTATTTCATTTAATAATATATCATGTAACAACCCCCCTGAGAATTTTAAAAATATTTATTAAATATTTACTTAAGCAAGGGTATAGAGAATCAAGAATGAGAAACCTGAAGAATTTCCCCTTTATCAGTACATAAATGAAATTTCGTGCTGGGTTTATTTGGCAGAGAACAGATTGTGAGAGGTCTTAAGAGCTGAGAAATTTTCCCCCTCTAAAATTTCATCCTAGAAAAATATATTTCCTTGTGCCTTGAAATTTTATTCTGGCATTTTATTGGGTAGTCCTGTTATCCTTGTCTTATTTTTATGCACCACAACTTTTGCTAGGTTTTCTTACTTTGATATTTACGTTTCTCCAGGGGTTCTTAGGATTTTCTGAAAATCAGTAGATAATGCAATGAATCAAAAGATCATGGCATTTTAGTTAGATGTTTTCAATTCACTTAATATTAAGAATAGGAAATAAAAAAAATTACTGAAAGTCTAATGAAGTAGTAAACAGCAGAATTTCTCCAAATTCTCACTTGTGATTGCTCTTTCCTTAGGTGTATTTGTGTCCTGACAAGGAGGGAGAAAACCGGATGAGAAAATCTGAAAGAATTTCTGATTGGGTCTCAGAAAAATCAGTAACTTTTCAATGTTAAAGACCTCCATTTTCTTTTTTCTTTTATGGCAGATGTGTTTTTTAAATTTTTTTTATTAGTGAATCACCGTGAGATAAAGTTACAGACTTACAAATTTTCATGCTTGTGTTTCAGTCATACAATGATCGAGTACCCATCCCTCTACCAGTGCCCATTTTCCACCACCAATGGTCCCAACATCCCTCCCACCACCCCCACCCCTGTCCCCTTCACTCCACCCTGCTTCTGTGGCAGGGCATTCCCTTTTGCTCTCTCTCTTTTTGGGTATTGTGGTTTGCTACAGAGGTATTAAGTAGGCATCATGTTCAGTCATTAGTCTATTTTCAGCATGTATCTCCTATCCCTAGTGAGCCCGCCTAGCACCCTTTGCTTGGTGATCCCTTCTCTATCGGAGCTGCTTCTTCACCTAGCATGTGAGGCCAGCTTCCAAGCTGTGGAGTAATCCTCCTGGTACTTATCTCTATTATTCTTGGGTACTAGTTTCCCTTTCTGTTACTTTACATTCCACAAATGAGTGCAATCTTTCTATGTCTGTTCCTCTCTTTCTGACTCATTTCACTTAACATGAACTTTCCATGTTGATCCACTTATATGAAATTTCATAACTTCATCTTTTCTAACAGCTGCATAGTATTCCATTGTGTAGATGTACCAAAGTTTGTTTAACCAGTCATCTGTTCTCGGGCACTCTGGTTTTTTCTAGGTTCTGGCTTTTGTGAACAGTGCTGCAATGAACACGTAGGTGCAGATGTCACTTTTACTATACTTTTTTGCATCTCCGGGACATATTACCAGAAGTGGTATTACTGGGTCAAATGGGAGATCAATTTCTAATTTAATGAGGAGCGCCCATACTGTTTTTTAAAACGGCTGAACCAGTCAGCATTCCCACCAGCAGTGAAGGAGAATCCCTTTCTTTCCACAACCGTGCCAATACCCATTGCTTTTGTTCTTCTGGATGAGGCCAGTCTCTGTGGTGTGAGATGGTATCTCATTGTTGTTTTTTTGATCTGCATCTCCCTGATGACTAGTGATGAGGAGCATTTTTTCATATGTCTTTTAGCCATTCGGATTTCTTCCTTGAGAAAGGTTCTGTTCATTTCTTTATCCCATTTTCTGATGGGGTTGGCTGCTTTTTTCTTGTGGATTTCAACCAGTGCCTTGTAAATCATTGATATTAACCACTTATCAGATGGGTATTGGGTGAATATCCTTTCCTATTATGTAGACTGAAAGACCTTCATTTTCTATCAGGTGACTTTCATTTTTTTTTGTCTTCTGCCTTTTCATTCTTTCTTATTTCAACATTTTCACCTATGAGCATTAAAACTGGAGAAATTTTCATATCATTTGGTGGACAGGATTCACAACCTCCACCAATGGTATTGAGGTATGGTATAGGTATATATCTAAACCATGGAGCCAACAAAACTAACAGTGAGACCCAAATTTAGAAGCCAAACTTAAACACGTACCTGTCAAGAGGAAGGCTGGGGCAGGAGATGAGGAATTGGGGTGGTGGTAAGAGATGGGAGGTGGAGGGAAGGGGTGTAAGGGAACCTAGGGGTATTGGTGGAGGGAAGATGATGCTGGTGGTGGCATTGGTGGTAATATGAACCTCTAATATTATTTTCAAAGTGTTCACTGAGGCTGAGATTCATCAATCTGAGTATATTTCTATTGGTCTGTCATATATTACTTTCTTTAAAATGGATAGCTATTATATGAAATTCAGTTCTTTTCCTAATTAATTAAATATTTAAAATTATAAAAAAACTATTAACTGATTGCAAGGTAATGTTTTAGGACAGGGAAATGTGAAGATGACAAACGAAATGATCAGCCAGTATATGCCTGCTTTTATTTGATTCATAAAAACATTGATTTCACAGGCAGAAGAGATAGTACAGTGAGTAAAGTACTTGTATTTCAACCGCTAATCCAGGTTTGATTTCTAGGACCACATATGGTCCCCTGAGCACAATTAGAAGAGTTATCCCTGAGCACAGAGCTTGGAGTAAGCCTTGAGAATTTTAGGACATCAAATAATGAAATTAAAAATTGTAATGTACATTTCACTCATATTTTATAATATATTAGGATGATTAATTAAGATATGAATTTTATACCCTTAACTTCATAATGAAATTCTTTATGTATTAAGAAGATACTACAGTTTTTGGTATTATTGAAAGTATTTTATTTTAATTCTTGCTTGAAAGCTCAAATTTTACCTCTGGTGACAAGCTTTTATTCTTTGCAGCAATAGTCTTATTTTTATTTACTTTGGGGAGTATATCATATTCCCAAGCTCTAGTCTAAAAAAATGATTGTTGGCTGCTTATTATTTCAAGTTAAATTAATATTTTAATATTAAAAAAACTCAATTATTGGAGTTTACAGCCTAAACCAAGTGCCTTTCCTCAAGAAAATCCTGTACTTCAGTATGAGGCAAAATAACTATATGTGCACTCCTCTTTTCACATACAGATGTGACTTAGGTTTGAGGAGTAATATATTTTTATTACCTTATCATGGATTTCATAGTAAAACTGACTTTTTAAATTGAATCCATGTGTTACAAAGCTTTCAGGTTTAAGTATCAGTCATACAATGAACAAACACCCATCCCTTCACCAGTGCACATGTTCCACCATC
Source organism: Sorex araneus (assembly GCF_027595985.1). NCBI lineage: Eukaryota > Metazoa > Chordata > Mammalia > Eulipotyphla > Soricidae > Sorex > Sorex araneus. The sequence continues at coordinate 231,629,343 of NC_073313.1, read as the reverse complement.
AAGAACCCCAATAGCCCTCATGTTACCCCCCCACTCTGCCTGTGTGGCAGATGATTTTCACTTTACTCTCTCTGTACTTTGATTACATTCAATGTTTCGACAGAAAACCCATTACTATTATTTTGAATTTTCTCCCAATAAAACGGACTTTTTAAAGATTTCAAGTACATAGCAATGATGAATACACTGCCTATTAAAGAATATAATTAATACAATGATTTTGGCATGCTACTTTTCTTAACAAGCTAGCAACTTTACCCATCATTACTTTGTGACTTCAGTGTACATGTCAATGCAGAGAAAATAGTGATCAATTTTCATAGTATAATTATGAAAATAGATTAACATTTGTGTGTCCTGAAAGAGTCTTGGGAACTCCTAATTATACACAGACCACAATTTGCTATAAAACACAAATGGATCAACAGAAGATTAAAAGAACCATGTTTTTATAGAGCTGTTTATTTATTATAAAGTTGTATAGCATGATTTATAGAATTTTTATAGAATATTACATGAAAAAATGAATTAATAAATGTGGGGGTCATATGTCATTCAGTTTATTGAAATATTAGCATTACAAAGTAGCAAACTTTGTACCTAGCTATTTTACAAATAAATTTATATGGATGTAAGTGTAACTGAAGTTGAAAGGCTTGTTCATGGAAGATTCAGAATAACATTTATATTTTCTCTTCTAGCTTTAAATGTCATATTGTCAACCTGTACATACTGTATTTCATTGAATAATTATTACAGATTTTATATTGAATTTCTTTTTTTTTTCACAAAAAAGTGGGGCATGACCATTATTTAAAAATAAATTGTTCCAGTATTACTTTAAAACTGGATACAATGATTATGTGGTGAAATTAGTCCTTATAAAGGACAATATAGCAATAATAGTTTCTAAGATATATGTTAGGTATCCTCCAAAATTGCAATATAAAAAAGAAAATAAAGAAAATAAATACAAACAATTAAAAAATTGTAGCTGGTACTTATGTAGAGTAATTGAAAGAGGTTTCAAATCAAATTTTAGAGATGAAGACATATTTACCTTTAAAAGAAGATGGCATTTAGGATGAATCTGATGGATGGTAGAATTTTACGAAGTAGTAGATATTGTTATAGATAGAAATAATAGCATAAACAAAGCCAGGGAGCCAGAAAATTGAGAGTTGTGTGTAAGAAACCATGAGAAATCTAGTTCAGCTGGAGTACTTGAAAATCATATACAAATGAATTTGATAAAATGTGCTGGAGTCAGAATGTCTTCTGTCAAGTCTAAGAGTCATGTAAAACCTGCAGTTCCTTGGAGCCATTGAAAAAGCTTTGAGTGGGGTTTGGGTATGACTACTAGATATAAAAAAAATTTGAAATGTACATATTAAAATTCAGTTTTATTTTTTGGAGACCATATCTAGTGGTCCTCAGTTTATTTCTAGTTCCATGTTCATGGATCACATATGTAGTGCCAGAGATCAAACCATGTCCACAGCAACCAAGTGCCTTAACCCCTGCTCCCTGCATACAAGTATCAATTTAAATGTCTTTGGCCCCAAAGATTTTCCTGAATCACTACACTTAGTTAAATTACCATATTATAAATTCCTATAGCTTTCTTGGTAATGCCTTTTTAATACTAAAATATGTGTGTACTTACTGTTTAATGTTTGTGTTTGCTACTAGACTCAAAGCTTCATTAGGGTAAGAGTAATATACTTCCAGGCTATTTAAGAATCACTTCAATTAAAATGCTGGTTGACTTAATTTAAATTACTTACATATTCATGCTTTTGGAATTTTCTCTCAAAAGTATGATGGTATCTAGGAAGTTGTTAGATTAGGATACTATTACATTAATGCCTTATTAGAGCCTCTTATCTCAGAAACCATTAACAATGGCAGAGAAGGCAAATATGTTTCATTGGTGCAGAACAGTAATTGCTTAAAAGCACTAGAATTGTTGAGTCTCATCTGGAAACCTTAAGCAAGGAAGAATCATTATATCATTGGATGAATAATTAAAATATTAGTCATCCAAATCCCAAAACAAAATAAAAAATAGAACTAAAACAACACATTTGTTTTATTCAGAGATGTTTATATTTCCCTAAAGTTGGTAATCCTCACTCAGAAATGGTACTGGGTATGTTTCTTGGTATAGGCAATAAAGACTTGTGAAAGATTATTGAGGAATAGAATACTACCTTCTTCTTTGGTCTATAAGACAACTCAACATATATGGAGTATATTTGTCATCAAGTGCACTTCTGGAGAATGTTTCATGACAAGAACCTAATCTATTCCATCTCCTATTATAGATAGTGGTGTTTAGTTTTGTTTCTTTATATTTAGTAAATTCTAGAAAGCTTATTGTTTTATAAATGAAAGTACAAACTGAGGCCATAATTTCCCTTTAATGATTAACTAGTAAACTGATATTTTGCTTTCAATCCTTTATAAAATGCTGGTTTATTTTCATAATTGATTTCATGAGTTAACTAATAGCAGAACTCTGTCTTGTGAATTAATGTTTATACACACACCATACATATTGTGTATGTAAATATATACATATTATCTCAAGAAAATAAATGTTATAATTGCTCTTTTAAATAAATGCTAATTTTAATTTTGTTTCTCAATTATTGTTTGGACTAATTCAGTGTAAACTGTGATGCAAGTCATATGAGTTAGTCCCCAATCCCAAATATAGCCTGGAGGCAGAATTCCCTCTAGAATTATTAGAGGCTCTAATAATTCTACATGTATTGCTGATAAAAATGTCTAACTCACTCAGAGGCATCTAGAGTATCAACAGATTTTACTTTTTAAATCTGGAAAAGTACTGAAGGGCAAGGAGAAGGACAGAATATAAGTTTCTTAACTTATTTGCATGACAATTGTTTTCCTTTACTAAACATGGCTCATAAATGTTATTATCCTAGTATAACTAAAGTATCATGGGGCAGAACCTAGTGAAGTTGTATTTTGTTAATCAATTTCCCCTTTTCTTATTCTTTAAAGATATTGTATGTTCACGGACTACAAAAGTAATGATGTGCAAGGCTGGAGAGATAATACAGTGGGTGTGGTGCTTGTCTTGCATGCACCTACCCCGGGTTCAATACCCACTATCCAATATGGTGTTCCCAACCACTGCCAGGAGTAATTCCTGTGCAGAGGCAGTAGTAGCCCATGAGCATTGCCAGGTGTGGTCCTAAAACACAACAAAAAATATGCAAGAGCATCTTTTCCAAGTAGTTTGAAATGGAAAAAGAGATAACTTCATTATGTATTACAATAATGGCTATGCCCTTGAAGATTGCATCAGAAAAAAGGAAGAAGCAAGTGACCACAGAAACAACTCAGGCAATGTCAAGATTAGAAGGTAAGTAGGACTCGTTCACTGGAAAGTTGACTGGGAAAGCATCTTACACAGTTTTGTCAGAACATATGAAATCTGTTGCTCTTTTCCAGGTTAACAGTTTAAACTCTAGACTCTGAAGAAACATTTTTCTTATTTTTTTTAAAGGTCAGTCATCTGAATTTTGACATTAATCTTGATTTTCATAAAAGATGTTTAATTTAGCTTAATTATTATTTGGGATATAACGCAATATGATATGTTATTTCACAATGGAATTTTTAAGTGGCAAGAGTTTGCTTTGATTTTTGCATGGTGACTATTTTCAAAGTTTAAAAAAACAGAGGTAGGGTACTAAGATTAGACAAATGGAAGAGTATCCAAATAATATAAACATGTGCTTACTTAAAGCTATTATGTCCAGGCTTTTTAATCACCTAACAAAACAGTTATATCCTCCTTCAGACCTAATGAGTGTGAATTTCTGCGGGTGCAACTCCAGAACTGCTATTTCTTAGAAAATCCACAGAAAAATATCCTAGGAACAACAAACCATTATAACAAAGTAGCCAGATTCAAAGTCAATATAGAAAATTGTTCCGCCCAGAGATGAACCGAGAGCCGCGGCACGAGAAGCAGAGCCTCCGCGCCTATTGACTGTGATCCTGAGGTCTCCTAACCCATTTTGGCACCAGAGCGGATGCTTGAGCCATGCATTTTGACTGTGAACTGAACTACAACCTTGTGCAGCCCGGGGAGGGATTTTTTTCCCTCTCCACCCCATTTTTCTGAGCGAAAATGGCGGCAGCGGCAGCAGCCACGCGGTGAGAGCCACCCTCTAAGACCCCTCCACCAGGAGGTAGGACTTTCTTTAGTGACGTAGCCTGTAGGTGGTCCTGGGAGGGGGGGTGTTCCCGGCGCGCCTTCCGCCCAGAGATGAACCGAGAGCCGCGGCACGAGAAGCAGAGCCTCCGCGCCTATTGACTGTGATCCTAAGGTCTCCTAACCCATTTTGGCACCAGAGCGGATTCTTGCAGCCATCCATTTTGACTGTGAACTGAGCTAAAATATTAGAAACCCAAAACCCAAAACTCAAAGTCTTCACTCTTACCAATGAAGAGAAATTATTAGATGATGCCTATTCGGCAGGCCTGATTATTGGGGAAAATTTCCAATCAATAATAGTGAGTTCTGTATGGAAATATGAAATGTACTCAATATATATAGAGAATAATGGGAATATCATTAGCTACTTAGATGGGGGGTGGGGTGGGAGGGGGGTGTATTGGGGTTCTTGGTGGTGGAACGGGTGCACTGGTGAAGGGATGGTGGTTTAATCAGTATTTGACTGTGACTTAAACCTGAAAGCTTTGTATTTTTTTCTTTTTTTCACGGTGGTTCAATAAAATATTTCTTTAAAAAAAAAACAAAGTCAATATAGAAAATTGATGTCATTCTTTTTTTTTTTTTTTATGACACCAGCATTTTATTATTTAGAATAGAGTATAGGGGGTGTATTTGGTACAGTTTTTTTTGCTGTTTCTCTAATTCTTCCCATGCAAGATCCCATGTTCTTAACCCCCTTGACATGATGATTGTTGCTAACTGTACCTAAATTAAACTGGGTCAATTTAAGTCAAATTTTAAATTTATCTAAGAAAGATAGTAAATTTCTGATAATAGGAACTACAACATAAAACTCGTGATGTCTGTGAGGAGGAAGTTATGATGCATTTTAAAATATATTTATAAATTATATTTATAGAATATATTTATAAAAATTATATAATATTAGATAATGGTAAATAATTCGACCTTTTGAAAGTCACAAAAATTCAAAATACATGTGTATCTAATAACAGACTTTCACTTTACATGAAGTAAAACCTGCTAGAAAATTGGAGGCAGAGATAAATCCACTGCTATGACTAGATAATTCGATAATTGAACACTTTCAGTATTGAGTGGAAGAGAAAAAAATTAGTTTGGGTATTGAACATGTAAATACTATGAACCAACTGGAATTAGTTAACTATCATAGAACACTCTATCCAACATTAAAAGAGTACACACACATGCACTGGAGAAATAGTACAGTGGGTAACTTGTCTTCTATGTGACTAACACGTTCAATTTTTTTAAAAAAATTTTTTTTTTTGTTAAAATAGCATCTTTTTATTTTATTTTATTTTATTTTATTTTATTTTTTTTTTAAATTTTATTTATTTTTAATTAGAGAATCACCGTGAGGGTACAGTTACAGATTTATACACTTTTGTGCTTATACTTCCCTCATACAAAGTTCGGGAACCCATCCCTTCACCAGTGCCCATTCTCCACCACCCGTAAACCCAGCATCCCTCCCACCCTCCCCAATCCCATCTCCCCCCCCACCCCACCCTGCCACTGTGGCAAGGCATTCCCTTCTGTTCTCTCTAATTAGCTGTTGTGGTTTGCAATAAAGGTGTTGAGTGGCCGCTGTGCTCAGTCTCTAGCCCTCATTCAGCCCGCAACTCCCTTCCCCCACATGGCCTTCGACTACAATGTAGTTGGTGATCGCTTCTCTGAGTTGACCTTTCCCCGGAACGTGAGGCCAGCCTCGAAGCCATGGAGTCAACCTCCTGGTACTTATTTCTACAGTTCTTGGGTGATAGTCTCCCACTCTGTTATTCTATATACCATAGATGAGTGCAATCTTTCTATGTCTGTCTCTCTCTTTCTGACTCATTTCACTCAGCATGAAACTTTTCATGCCCATCCACTTAACTACAAAATTCTTGACCTCCTTTTTTCTAACAGCTGCATAGTATTCCATTGTATAGATGTACCAAAGTTTCCTCAACCAGTCATCCGTTCTGGGGCATTCGGGTTTTTTCCAGATTCTGGCTATTGTAAACAGTGCTGCGATGAACATACATGTGCAGATGTTGTTTCGATTGTACTTTTTTGCCTCTCTGGGATATATTCCCAGCAGTGGTATTGCTGGGTCAAATGGGAATTCAATATCTAATTTTTTGAGAATCGTCCAAATTGTTTTCCAGAAGGGCTGAACCAGTCGGCATTCCCACCAGCAGTGAAGTAGGGTCCCTTTCTCCCCACATCCTCTCCAACAGCGGTTGCTTTTGTTCTTTTGGATGTGTGCTAGTCTCTGTGGTGTGAGGTGGTATCTCATGGTTGTTTTGATCTGCATCTCTCTGATGATTAGTGATGCAGAGCACCTTTTCATGTGCCTTTTGGCCATTCGTATTTCTTCCTTGGTAAAGTTTCTGTTCATTTCTTTGCCCCATTTTTTGATGGGGTTGGATGTTTTCTTCTTGTAGAGTTCAACCAGTGCTTTATATACCATTGATATCAACCCCTTATCTGATGGGTATTGTGTAAATATCCTTTCCCATTCTGTGGATAGTCTTTGGATTCTGGTCACTGTATCTCTTGCGGTGCAGAAGCTTTTTAGTTTAATGTAGTCCCATTTGTTGTTCTCTGTTTTTACTAGATTGCTTAGTTCCGTGCCACCTTTGAAGATACCTTTATCTTCAATATCGTGGAGGGTTTCGCCGACATTGTCTTCAATGTACCTTATGGTTTGTGGTCTAATGTTGAGGTCTTTAATCCATTTTGATCTGACTTTTGTGCATGGTGTCAGGTCAAGGTCTAAACCCATTTTTTTGCATGTGGTTGTCCAGTTGTGCCAACACCATTTGTTAAAGAGGCTTTCCTTGTTCCATTTCACATCTCTTGCTCCCTTATCAAAGATTAGATGGTCATACATTTGGGGTTGTGTGTAGGGATATTCCACCCTGTTCCATTGGTCTACGGCTCTGCCTTTGTTCCAGTACCATGCTGTTTTAATTGTTACTGCTTTGTAGTAAAGTTTGAGGTTGGGGATGGTGATGCCTCCCATCATCTTTTTCCCAAGAATTGTTTTAGCTATCCTTGGACGTTTGTTATTCCATATGAATTTTAGGATTGCTTGATCCATTTCTTTGAAGAGTGTCATGGGTATATTTATAGGGATCGCATTGAATCTGTATAATGCTTTAGGGAGTATTGCCATTTTGACAACATTGATTCTCCCTATCCACGAGCAGGGTATATGTTTCCATTTCCTCATGTTCTCTTTGATTTCATGGAGTAGCGTTATGTAGTTTTCTTTGTAAAGGTCTTTTACTTCCTTGGTTAAGCTGATTCCGAGGTACTTGATTTTCTGGGGCACGATTGTGAATGGGATTGCTTTTTTCATGTCCCTTTCCTCTGCCTCATTGTTTGCATATATGAAGGCCATGGATTTTTGGGTATTGATTTTGTAGCCTGCAACTTTACTGTATAAGTCTATTGTTTCTAAGAGTTTCTTAGTAGAGGTTTTAGGCTTCTCTAGATATAGTATCATGTCGTCTGCATATAGTGAGAGTTTGATTTCTTCCCTTCCTATCTGGATGCCCTTAATCTCTTTTTCTTGTCTAATAGCTAGAAAATTGATGTCATTCTTATATATAAATAATAAATCAGGAAATAAAGTAATTAGGAGTCTATCCCATTTTAAATACTTTCCAAAATCATTAAGTATCTATAAATCAGTTTAACAAAAGTTGTGGGAAATAGTAGCCATGTAAACTTCAACTCACTTAAAAAAGAGATAGAAGAAGATCTTAAGAAATGGAAAAATATTCAATACTTATGGATTCGAAGAACCAATATTTTAGAAATGACTATCTGACCTAAATTATAGATTTAACATAATTTCCATCCAATTCAGACAACATTTCAAGGACCTAGAAAAGTCCATTATAAAGCTTGTATGAAATCAGTAGCAATATAAAATAACCAAGGCCATAGTGAAAAATAAAAAATTGAGCAGTATCTTATTACCTTAATTAGAACTGTAGTTTAAAGCTAACAAAATAAAAACAGCATGGTATTGGAATAAAGATAGCCTCTATGATCAATGGGTAAGAATTAATACACAGGACAAATATGAATGGATAACTAATTTTCAAAAGAAAAAGCAGCTAAGAACATGAAATGGAATAAAGATTGTCTCTTCAACAAATGGTGATTAGAAAACTAGGTAACCATGTATAAAAAATTTAAGTTGGATACATATCTCACACCTTACACAAAAGTCAATTCAAAGTCGACCAAAGATCTTGAAATCTGAATTTATAAAGTTCACTGAGGAGAATATAGGCAGAATACCCAATGTTTGAACCCCAAAGGGATCTTCAATGACAAGATGCTTCTGGCAAAAGCAAGAGAATAAAAAGATAAACAAATAGGACTGAACCATATTAAAGATTTTCTGTATGGCAAGAGAAACACAGGCTAAAACTAAAAGAAAGCTAACTTCATAGGAAAAACTATTTTCATTCAACATATTAAGTAAAGGGTTGATATTTAGGGCATATACACAATAGGATATGTTAACAACAAGATCAAAAATCCCTATCAAAAAATGGGAAAAGGAAATGACTATAATTCTTGGAGGAATACAGGCTTGTGACCTATAGGTACATGAAAAAAAAGTTCATTGTCACTCATCATTAAGGAAATGCAAATCATGACAACAGTGGAATATTATCTTAGACCAGTGACAATGGCGTATATCAAAAATAATAGGAACAATCTGTGTTAGTGGGGATATGGGTAAAAAAGGAACTCGTATCCACTGCTGATGGGGATGTTGTCTGGTTTAACCTCTGTGAAAAATACTATGGAAAGTTCTCAGTAAACTTAGAATCTAATTTCCATATGAACCAATGATTCCACTTTTGGGTATCTACACCCAGGACAAAAAAACATTAATTCAAAAGGACATATGTATTCCATTATTCATTGAAACACATAATACAATATCTAGGCTTTGGAATCAACCTAGGTGTCCAACAACAGATGAAAATGTGATGTATTGGCCTCTTAATCTTTGACAAAGGAGCAAGAAATGTGCAGTGGAACAAGGAAAGACTCTTCAACAAGTGGTGCTGGGAAAACTGGATATCTACCTGCAAAAAAAATGAACTCTGACCTCTGTCTAATGCCAGGCACAAAAATCAGATCCAAGTGGATTAAACACCTCAATATCAGACACGAATCTATAAGATACATAGAGGATATCTCATGGTTGTTTTGATCTGCATCTCTCTGATGATTAGTGATGTAGAGCACTTTTTCATGTGCCTTTTGGCCATTCGTATCTCTTCCTTGGTAAAGTTTCTGTTCATTTCTTCGCCCCATTTTTTGACAACCATGAGATACCACCTCACACCACAGAGACTAGCACACATCCAAAAGAACAAAAGCAACTGCTGTTGGAGAGGATGTGGGGAGAAAGGGACCCTTCTACACTGCTGGTGGGAATGTCGGCTAGTTCAGCCCTTTTGGAAAACAATATGGACGATTCTCAAAAAACTAGAGGTTGAGCTCCCATTTGACCCAGCAATACCACTGATGGGAATATATCCCAGAGAGGCAAAAAAGTATAATCGAAACGACATCTGCACATGTATATTCATCGCAGCACTGTTTATAATAGCCAGAATCTGGAAAAAACCCGAGTGCCCTAGAACAGATGACTGGTTGAAGAAACAATGGTACATCTATACAATGGAATACTATGCAGCTGTTAGAAAGAATGAGGTCATGACGTTTGCATATAAGTGGATCAGCATGGAAAGTATTATGCTAAGTGAAATGAGTCAGAAAGAGAGAGACAGACATAGGAAGATTGCACTCATCTGTGGACTATAGAATAACAGACTATAAGACTAACACCCAAGAATAGTAGAAATAGGAGGTTGTCTCCATGGCTTGGAGGCTGGTCTCTCATTCTGGGCAACTCAGAGAAGGGAACACCAAGTAAAATGTGATTGGAGGTCATGTGGGGGAAAGATGATGCTGGCCCAATATAGACTAGAGACTGAACACAATGGCCACTCAACACCTTTATTGCAAACCACAACACCTAATCAGAAAGAGAGAACAAAAGGGAATACCCTGCCATAGTGGCAGTGTGGGGTGGGGGGAGACAGGACTGGGGAGTGGGGATAGGGATGTTGGGTTTACTTTTGGTAGAGAATGGGCACTGGTGAAGGGATGGGTTATCAAACTTTGTAAGGGAGAAACATGAGCACAAAAATGTATAAATCTGTAACTGTACCCTCACGTTGACTCACTAATTAAAAATAAACTATTAAATTAAAAAAGATACATAGAGGAAAATGTAGGCAGAACACTCCATGACATTGAAGCTAAAAGCATCTTTAAGGGTGAAACTGCACTGACCATGCAAGTGGAAGCAAACATAAACAAATGGGACTACATCAAACTAAGAAGCTACTGCACTTCAAAAGAAAGAGTGACTAAAATATAGAAAGAGTACACAGAATGGGAAATAATATTTACCCAATACCCATCTAATAAGAGATTAATATCCAAGATATACAAGACACTAGTAGAATTGTACAAGAAAAAAAAACCCCTCCAATCCCATCAAAAAATGGGGAGAAGAAATGAATAGAAGATTCCTCAAAAAAGAAGGAGCTGGAGCAATAGCACAGTGGGTAGGGCGTTTGCCTTGCATGCGGCTGACCCGGGTTCTATTCCCAGCATCTCATATGTTCCCCTGAGCACATCCAGGAGTGATTCCTGAGTGCACAGCCAGGAGTAACCCCTGTGCATCGCCAGGTGTGACCCCCCCAAAAAAGAAATACAAATGGCCCAAAGACACATAAAAAAATCCCTCACATCACTAGCCATCAGGGAGATGCAAATAAAAACAATGAGATATCATCTCACACCACAAAGACTGACACACATTCAAAAGAATAATAGCAACCAGTGCTGGCGTGGATGTGGGGGAAAAGGGACACTTTTTCACTGTTGGTGGGAATGCCCACTTGTCCATCCTTTCTGGAAAACAATATGGACAGTCCTTCAAAAACTAGAAATTGAGCTTCCATATGACCCTGCAATACCACTTCTGTGAATATATCCCAAGGATGCAAAAAAGCACAGTAGAAATCACATCTGTATCTATATGTTCACTGCAGCACTGTTCACAATAGCCAAAATCTGGAAACAACCCAAGCACCCTAGAACAGATGACTGGTTAAAGAAACTTTAGTACATCTACACAGTGGAATACTATGCATCTGTTAGGAGAGATGAAGTCATGAAATTTGCTAATAAATGGATAGACATGAAGAGTATCATTCTAAGTGAAATGAGTCAGAAAGAGAGGGACAGACGTAGAAGGACTGCACTTATTTGTGGAGTATAGAATAACATAGATGAGGTTGACACCCAAGGACAGTAGATAGATACAAGGGCCATGAGGATTGCCCCATAGCTGGAAACCTGCTTCATGAGCAGAGGGGAGAAGGCTGATGGAATAGAGAAAGGATCACTAAGAAAATGATGGCTGGAGGATTCAGTCAGGATCGGAGATGTGTGCCGAAAGTAGGTAATGGACCAAACATGATGACTTCTTAGTGTCTGTGTTGCAAGCGATAATGCCCAAAATTAGAGAGAGAGTATATGGAATATTGTTTGTCATGAAGGCAGAGGAAGGGGGGGAAAGGAGAGGGGATATAGGTTGGGGGGGAATGTGCACTGGTGGAGGGATGTGTGTTTGATCATTGTGAGATTGAAACCCAAATATGAAAGTTTGTAACTATCTCACGGTGATTCAATAAAATTTTAAAAATTAAAAAAAAAAGAATTTCCAAGGATTTTGTTAACTGTGAACCAGTTATGGTGAATCAAGACCAATATATATTAAAAGGCATAAAGTCACAGGTATGAGGACATGAGCAAAAGACCTGTTTGGAAATAAAAGTAGTAAGCTATTGCAGGTTTGAGTTGACAAGCTATTGAGGAAGTAGAACTAACAGAATAAATTTATTGGAAAAGACTCATTTACTGTTTCTAACTTGTATGATTATATGGAGAGTTGTGCTGTATAAAACAGAAAAATATTATAACATGTTTGATTCACTAGAGCTTGGAGACTAATGGAATGAATATATAAAATTATTTTTATAAGGTTGAGTTAGTCATGCCAAATGGTAATTACTGGTAGACTTATAATTCTAGTGCCAAAGGCAGAATTCTAGACTGAAATACAGATTTGGGAGTCATTAAAAATATATAGGTTGAAGCTGTAGAGATAAATGAAGTCAACTGGAGAGACCATGAAGAGAACAGCAAGCATAACTACCGAGAAAATTTATGGAAAAAATATAAATCTTCAATGGAGTCAAAGTAGAAATGGTGAGAAAAAAAGGAACAAATATAAAGTGATCTCTCTCATATGTGGGCTGTAAAGAAATTTAGTAAGTGTGTAACAGATAGTTAATGACAAAATGATTAGAGGTTTGATCTACAAAATTGAGCTTACCAAGTGTTGGGTGGGTGAGTGAAGGGATTGATCTTTGGACATTGATTGAGGGAAGCAGGCACTTCGGTGGAGTGTGTGGTATCAGAACATGAAAATCATAAAATATTGCAAATAACTATCAAAGGGGAAAAGATTATTTAATAATGGCACTGGTCACAGAGATATTTTCTGTTTTCTTGTTGACATGTTCTATTTGAGATGCAATCATCATTTTCAAAGAAGATAAGCAGGACAGACTGGATATGTGGAAGTATGACATGTTCATGGTATTTTAAGGATCCCTGACCTCAAAGGGATTATTCATGCTAAGAAAATGGCAGATGCTTTTTTAGTTTAGATAAACTGGATATATAAAGATGGAGAGGGAGTGAGCAGAAGAGAAATAAATAAAAGATTAAGTGCTATAAAATAAAATAAAGAACAGGAGAATATAGAAACTTGAAAGCATGCAAAAAAGATACCAAGTTATCAATAATATATAAAAAAGGACAGAGACTTGTGATCTAATAAGATAAGGGGGAAGAAATCAGTAGATGTTAGCAATTAGGAAAATGGCTACTAAAATGAGAATGACTTCATTGGAATAGTGCCCCTAAAGTTAGATCGAAAAAAATTAAATAGATCATGGATTTCAAAGATGAGATAAGAAGATATTTTTTGAACAGTCATCAATGAAAAAATGGATGGAAATGATGAGTAGCTTAATTAGATGCAACATCTGAACTTGTTAAAGATAAAGACACTAAAGCAGAAGTGTTTTGACATGAAGAGCAACTGAAAGGGGATATTGAATATATCCAATAGTTATATTGTATGCGTTGAAATTTAGAAATAAAGAAACAGACTAAGGACATAGCAAAAGTATTTGCGTTGTCAGAAATGGAAAATAATTATCAAATGCTTCCCTTTCAGCAGGTCCGACTTTAGGGGGGAGAAACGGCAAACAATAATAGTGAGTTTTGTTGAGATATTGAATGTAATCAAAGTAAGGTGAAGGTAAAGTGAAATTTATCAGTTACACAGGCCGGGGGGCGTGTTAGGAATGTGAGGGGTGCAAGGTGGAGCTATACTGTGATTCTTGGTGATGGAATATGTGCACTGGTGAAGGGATGGGTGCTCAAGCATTGTATAACTGAGACTTAAACCTAAAAACTTTGTAACTTTCCACATGGTGACTCAATAAAAAAATTTTAAAAAATTAAGAATAGAACTACCAAAAAAATTTTTTAAAAAGTATTTGAGATGTGTAAAAGAGGAGGAGGTTATCTATATAATATATTAATCTATGTTATATCTTATTAAAATTAAGATGCATGGGTTTTTTAATGTTTTTAATAGTGGAATAAAGTTTACAGCCAGTGAAAAAATAAATTTACTAGTCTCACAGATAAAAAATAACTTTTGTACTGTTGCCATTTTCTGTTATATGAAAACGTAACCATGTAAAAGTTGTTTATTTCTGTACTAGTTCTATAGTTGGTTGCTCAGTAGCTCCATGTAAGAGTGAACTGAATTTGATCTTCAGTAATAACTTTAAAGGAACTTTAAAGGGTTGTAAATATAGTTATGTATGTATGGGATGGAGTGATAGCACAGGAATGGAGCGATAGCACAGCGATAGGGTGTTCACCTTTCATGCAGCCGACCCGTGTTTGATTCCTCCACTCCTCTCAGAGAGCCCGGCAAGCTGCCGAGAGTATCGTGCCGCAAGGCAGAACCTGGCAAGCTACCCGTGGCATATTGGATATGCCAAAAACAGTAACAATAAGTCTCTCAATGAGAGACGTTACTGGTGTCCGCTTGAACAAATCGATGAACAATGGGATGACAGTGACAGTATGTATGTATATATGGAGAGATATGTATATATATATGTATGCATATACATATATGAGAGAGATCGATATATGTACATATATTTGTAGTATCCAAATGAATAGCATAGATAGGCTTCCCTGATATGTATCAGACAGTAACAATGGTCAAATTTTTCAGAATGCATCAAAGTATTTCAAAATCTTTGAAACTATACATAAAAATATCATAAATGTGGAACAATTTGTTACTATTCAGTTGATGCATGACCTTCACATTGTAATATATATGTATATATATATACATGTGGATAGCCATTTGGATTTTAATTTTTTTGTATCAATTTTTCTTTTATTCATAAGATTTTTTCAATATTAAGAGCTTATCTTTATGTATATGCATGTAGGTGTCACCATCTCCACAACAGAATATTTAAAAGGTCTCTCATTTTTTTAAATTTAATTTTATTTTTTAATTCTTTTATTGAATCACCATGTGGAAAGTTACAAAGCTTTCAGGTTTAAGTCTCAGTTATACAATGCTCAAACACCCATGCCTTCACCAGCGCACATATTCCACCACAAGAATCACGGTATACCTCTCCCCTTCCCCCCACCTCCCCAACCCCCCACCCCGCATGTGTAACTGGTAAATTTCACTCTACTTTCACTTTACTTTGATTATGTTCAATATTTCAACAAAAAAATTCACTATTATTGATTTGGAGTTTCTCCCCCCTAAAGTCGATCTGCTGAAAAGAAAGCATTTGGTAATTTGTTTTCCATTGCTGATAATGAAGAGATATGAGGTCAGGAGGCCACACTAGCAGCAGCACAGTTTTGGATTTCTGTATTTTAGTATTTTAGTAACTAAGTCCAGAGAAATGTCTGCCAGGAATCACAATATTGTAAGCTTGTACGTCTCAGCTACTTTATATTCCACATATGAGTGTGATCTTTCTATATCTGTCTCTTTCTTTCTGACTCATTTCACTCAGCCTGATACTTTCCATGTTGATCCACTTATATGCAAATTTCATGACTTCATGTTTTCTGACAGCTACGTAGTATTCCATTGTGTAAATATACCAGAGTTTCTTTAGTCAATCATCTGTTTTCGGGCACTCTGGTGTTTTCCATATTGTGGCTATTGTAAACAGAGCGGCAATGAACATGGAAATGCAGATGTCATCTCTACCTTTTTGCCTCTCTGGGATATATTCCCAGGAGTGGTATTGCTGGGTCAAATGGGAGCTCAATTTCTAACTTTTTGAGAATCGTCCATATTGTTTTCCAAAAGGGCTGAACCAGTCGGCATTCCCCCCAGCAGTGAAGGAGAGTCCCTTTCTCCCCACATTCACTTCAACACCGGTTGCTTTTGTTTTTTGGGATGTGGGCCAGTCTCTGTGGTGTGAGATGATATCTCATTGTTGTTTTGATCTGCATCTCCCTGATGATTAGTGATGTTGAACATTTTCTCATGTGCCTCTCAGCCATTTGGATTTCTTCTTTGGAAAAGTTTCTGTTCATTTCATCAGCCCATTTTTTGATCAGGTTGGCAGTTTTCTTCTTGTGGAGTTCAACCAGTGCATTGTATATCCTTGTTATCAACCCTTTATCGGATGGGTACTGCATAAATATCCTTTCCCATTCTGTAGATTGTCTTTGTATTTTGGTCACTGTTTCTTTTGAGGTGCAGAAGCATCTTAGTTTGAGATAGTCCCATTTATTTATCTTTGTTTTCACTTGCTTGGCCAGTGGCGTGTCAGCTTTGAAGATATCATTGGCTTCAATGTCGTGGAGGGTTTTGCCGACCTTATCTTCAATGTACCTTAGGGATTCTGGTCTGATGTTGAGGTCTTTATGGATTTTAATTTTTATGGAGATTGGATTGTGATCTTGGACTCTGGCCTCAAGGAGACCCAGGAGCAGAGATCCTCTGCCTGCTTTCCCCAGTCTCCAGAGACCTGGGGGTCACACCCATCAGTCACCTCCTACTGGCACCAGATAATCTCCTCATCAGCACTCTCCAGAACTCATGGCTGCTTCTCCCAGAAGGGAGCATAAAATGAGGCCCCCATAACCATGCCACCAGACTCCATGCCAGGCTGTTTTCACTCGGGCCCCCCCAAAAAAGGGCGGGTGAGAGCCCTCCCCACCCCAAGGGGCCCAGCCCCGGCAGCCGACCTACACTACCCAACCACCACCATGCTCCAGGCTGCCCTCCACACGCTCTGCCAGAGCCTCACACATGAATAAACATATTCCTGTACACATCCTCATAGAGGGAAATAAATATATATGCCTCTCAGAGAGCCTAGCAACCTACTGAGAGTATTCCACCCACACTACAAGCTCCCGGTTGGATATTCGATATAACAAAAACAGTACAATAACAGTTCTCACTCCCCTAAGCCTGAAAGAAGCCTCCAATCATTGGGAAAGACAAGTAAGGAGAGGCTGCTAATATCTCAGGGCTGAGATGAAGGAGATGTTACTGAGGCCCACTCGAGTAAATTGATGAATGAGATGACAGTGATACAGTGATACAGTGATGGAGAGTGGATTAAATCTACTGAATTGAATGATACTTTGAAAATAATGATCATTTTAAGAATGATAATTTTTCTAACTTATGTACATAAAATGTTTTTCTATGTCCTTGTATCTTCTTTTTTTCTTTTAGTATGGTGCTAATTTTTTTAAAAAATCTGAAACTTTCATTTATTTATTCATTTATTTGAATGGAGACATTACTGAGACCACTCGAGAAATTCAACGATCAACAGGATGATAATGATGATGATGATGACGACGACGATGACGATGATGATGATGATGATGATTCATTTATTCATTTGGTTTTGGGGCCACACCCAAGATGATCAGCAGTTACTTTTTGCTTTGTATTCAGGAATTGTTCTTAGCACTACTTGGGGAACCATATTGGACGCCAGGGATTGAATCCAGATAGGTTCAATGCAAGACAAAGGCCCTACCTGCTGTATTATTGCTCATATCCAACTCTTTAAGTTTCTTTATTTTTTCACCTTATTCATTGATTCCTAGGTGGTTAATGTGTTCGGATATAATTGTAAATTGGTTTCTATTTATTTTTATTTATTTATTTATTTATTTTATTCATAATTCATTTATTTATTTATCTCTAATTTATTTATTATTTAATGTATTCATATATATATTTATTATATTAATATTTATTTATTTATAATCATTTATTTATTTATCTCAATTTTCTCTGATTTATTTATTTATTAAATATCATGCATTAAATATAAATAAATATTCATATATTTATTTTATATAAATATATTATTTATATAATAAAAATATTTATTTATATAAAATCAATAAATTAATTCTATTAATTTATTATTAATAAATTAATATTTATTTATTAAAATATAAATATATTTATTTATATATAGATAATAAAATTTATTTATTAGATAAATAAATTTATCTAATTTATTTACATAAATAAATAAATCTATTTATTAGAGAAATTTATTTATTTCTCTAATTTATTTATTTATTTCTCTTATTTATTCATTTATTATTTATTAAAATCATTTATGTATTATTTATTTAATAAATATTTATTTATTTATTTATTATTCGTTATATATTTTTTTACCTATTTACTTGAAAAAACACTCAAAGGCTGACATGGTGAAGAATCGAAACTACAAATTGATAAGAACTAAGTATTTCAATCACAGTTTTAAAAAGAGAGAGAAAAGAAGGGAGAAAATATTGGGAGCAAAAAGTAGGGGAGATCTAATTTGGAGAAGAAAATTTTTAATATAAAATGATATAAACTTCACATCTAATAATATATAGTGATATCAACGTTTTTAAATATCTTGGACGCATATATCTTGGTTAACTTTTTAATTTTCTTCCAAGAGTTAAAATCTGTTTTTATTTTCATAATTTAGGGCATGAAAATATAGAGAAGAAAAAATAGACCAGTATTTAAAAATTATTTCATACACACATACATACATTATATATACACATATGTATGTACATATACATATATACAAATATGCACATTATATATTCCTATGAGTATCCAGAAACATTCCCTTGGCCTGAAGATATGCTGGCAGCTTAGTGAATCATTTCTCTGTAGATGGTATTCTGGAAGCAATCTTCTTAAAAAGGACTGGCAGAAGCCAAGTGTTCCAGTTCTTGTATTCTTGCCATCCTGACCGCTGTGTCATGAGAAGGAATATTTTTTTTCTGGAGTTCCAGAGAAGCTGTCCCAAAGCAGCAGCGACATTGATAGTGCAGAGTTCCCTGCCTTCACTTCTCTGCTCTCTAGGTGAGTTACAGATGTAGCTAGTGCTTTAATAAATAGTATTAGTTAAAAAAAAAATCCAAAGGTAACAACAACAAATAGAAGGAAAGGCCTAAAGAACAAGGAATCAAGAAAAAGAGCAAGAAATTTTGACCAGATAGCCTTTCTTTGAATTGAAATGGTAAATTGATGTCAAGTATTAGAGATGACACTAACCAAATGTCCCCACGTTTGTCTGTGATTTGCTGTTAAGGAGCTAAGTTCTCTGAACTTCAGTTTTCTCATGTCTAAAATAGAGGAATTTGACAGTGCTACTGCTGAAGTCTCCTTTCTGTAATTACAATTTTTGACTGAAGCACAATGGATCAGGTGACTTTGAAAGTAAAAGAGCCATCATGTTGCCACTCTTTTTAAATTTATTCAGTGGCTCTTGGTTTATGCTATTTTTGCATTTTCTTATGTGCTAAGAAATTGGTCTGATTTGACTTTCTGTCCAAGCTCACTCTTATTTTTCCCCTCAATGCTAAATATATTAGATCCTTCTGAAATGCAAAGTTATGAAAAATAAATCAAGTGTATCTGGAATCCTTATCTTAGAATTGTTTTCAAAACTAAAGCCAACTGGAATTTGTATGTGAGTAGATGAGCATAATAAAGAGTTTGGAATTTACTGATGATTTTACTTTATTTGGTTTACAAAATGCATCCTTAAATGAGTCTGGAGCCTCATTTACTGTGGGATCATGTTCTAAGTGAATGGAAAATGCAAAGGAAAAATTAAATAAAAGAACAATATAATCAGCTAAAACCAAAATAGATGGGAATTGGGGTTGAGACTGTGAGGGGTGAGCAAAAGAGTAAGGGTAAGTAAGTACTCAAAGTATTTATGAGCCCACATTACTTTTATTTATTTTTCTACCCAATCTGTGTTACTCATGGGGTCATGAGTAATAATTGAAACAAAATCTGCAGGCCTTAGTTCCAAGCACCAATTTAACAGTGGCACAGTCAGTTAATATCAGGCAGCTTTTGTTGGCACAGAAAATAAAAATAATGTAATGAGCTAGAAGGGTCCTTGTGAAGGGCTACCCAAGATAGATCTAGACAAGAGAGCAGAGAACAACAGAGTTTACATCCAGGCTTTCTGACTTAGTTCCAGTGTCATTTACACCATTCTGCTTAATTGTGAAGAAATAAAAATAATTATACACAAAATAATCTAAAGCAAACAGTAAAATGAATACTAAAGGAAACTGCCTAAAAGTAGATCAGTAAGGGAAAAATGAGCTAATCTGACCATTGGTTTTTGTCCTCAAGTTTCAGTTTTATAAGAAATTGAATTGATTTGGTCCTTTGGTCCCTTACTGTTCCCCCAAATCATCCCTCAAAAACATATCATGTAGAATCTTCTTGCCTCTGACCCAGAACAAATATATATTTGGATGTTTTATATTTCCTACTGACTTAAAATCTTGCTCAGAGTAACAAATCTAGAACATCCAGCTCTTGCTCTGTGGTTTGATCATTTTTATGTGGCTTTTTGAGTCATGTGTTACTCTTTTAAACATTTATGGTCTACTGAGCTTATGGGAGGTAGGGGAGACATCCTTGAGGCACTGGTGGAATGAAATAATCACGAAATAATCAGTAGCCGGTGTGGTGTTAGATGATGTAACCATGAAAAGTATGATTAACAATGCAATAAATCTCGGTTCCTCAATAAAAAGTTTTAAAAATATGTCTGTAGTCTCATCTTTAAAATTAATAATGATATACACTTTATATTTTAAAAGAAATAATGCTATGATTATACTCATAAAAGCACTTAGTAAATGACAGTTACTGTGCTTATTAACAATTTTTTTATTAATTTTTATACCATTAGCTGCCTTTACTTGATTCACCTCACTTACGTAGCAGGGACTGTAGCATTGTTGTCCCATTGTTCATTGATTTGCTCCAGCGGGCACCAGTAACATCTCCATTGTGAGACTTATTGTTAATGTTTTTGGCATACCAAATATGCCACGGGTAGCTTGTCAGCCTCCGCCATGCTTGTGGGATAGCCCGGGAGCTTGCCAGGCTCTTTGAGAAGGACGGAGGAATTGAACCTGAGTTGGCTGTGTGCAAGGCAAACGCTCTACCTGCTGTGCTATCGCTCCAGCCCACTTAGGTAATTCTCCATCATTTGTTTTCGTTTTTTCATGTTGTAATTTTACAAAGATCTTTGAATATTTTAACAATAAGCATAGCTTTTGTTATGGATCAGAACTAATTCTAAGTCAGAAAACTTCAAAATTTTTCTTTTGTTCACTATGTCCCAACTAATATTAAAAATTCCCTATTCATTTTACTTTACAATTGGAATTTCCCAAATGTCTAGAAGACCACTGGACATTCCTTTCAATTTTCTCCAAATGTGTAACTTTATAGCCTTAACAATTTTTAATAGTGATATTTGCTATGTCAACTTCTGGGGCAGGAAATATAATTAAAATATTATCACTTTGCAGGGTGAGAAAAGATAATAGAGAGGACATGGTACTTGCTTTGCATTCAGCTGGCCCTAGTTCAATCTGAAGCACCCAATATGGTTCCCTGTACCCTGCCAGTAGTGATATAAAAAATCATTGTATCACCGTATCACTGTCATCCAGTTGTTCGTCGATTTACTTGAGCTGGTACCAGTAATGTGTCTATTGCTCCCGTCTCTGAAATTTTAGCAGCCTCTCCTTATTTGTCTTTCCCAATGATTGGAGGCTCTTCAGGGTCAGGAAAATGAGACATATTGTTGCTATTTTTGGCATATCGAATATGACACGGGTAGCTTGCCAGGCACTGCTCATGCGGGTGGGATACTCCTGGTAGTTTGCCAGACTCTTGAAGAGGCATGTATATATACGTGTGTGTATATATATATATATATAAATATAATATATATATTATTCTCTATGATTTGTTGCCTGCTGTCTGAACTCCATCAAATATGGTAAGGTAATTATGGAAAATGGGTAGGAGGTATCTTATAATGTGTCCAGAAAGCAGCCTAGAGAGTGGCGGCAGTTGGGTAGTGGAGGTTGACCGCTGGGGCTGGGTCCCTTGGAAGGGTTCTCACCCACCCCCTTCTGCGGCACCCCAAGTGAAAAACAGCCTGGTGCAGAGTCAAAAATGATAAATATCAAAAATAATTAAATAATATATTTTCCCTTTGGATAACACCAAGCATGCTTTAGTGATCTATTAACTATTTTATCCCATCAACGGCCAACAAACTTATATCACTTATCACTTGTCATCCTGTTGATCTTCGATTTGCTCGAGAGGGTGCCAGTAACGTCTCCATTTGTCCCTGTCGCGAGCTAGTGCAGCCCAGTGGTATCTGCTTGTTCCAGGAAAAGGAAGAGCCTCAAATTATTCATTCAGGGATTTGACAAAAAAAATCTGACCATCCAGTTTGTGGGTGGCTGCGAGGTCTTCTGAGACATGCCATGGAATCCAGTCGGTAACAGCTCTAGTCCAGCGGTTGTCTCTGAATCACATTACATGACCGGCCCATCTAATTTTTGGTGCCTTGGCAAATGAAACAGTGTCCCTGATTCTTGACCATAGACGGAGGTCAGAACTCAGGATTCCTTCTCTCACTTGAGTGAGACGTGATACTCTTAGCATAGCTCTTTTGATTCTTCTCTGGGATACCCTAATAGCGTTCTCATCCTGTTTGCGTAGGGCCCAGGTCTCTGAGGCATATGTTAGTGCAGGAAGAAAGGTGGAATCAAAAAGATGTGCCCAGAATCGGAGTTTCTTCGTTCTCTTAACCACTTCTTCGACGCTCTTGAAGGCATTCCATGCTGCTCTTCCTCCTGCGCAGTTCTGGCACCAAGTCATTCCTCATGTTGATTTTTCAATCCAGGTACACATAGCTGCTGCATTCGGAGATGTTCATTCCATTGAGAGCAAATGGAGCTTCAGAGACCAGTTCGTTTTTCATGAACATCATCTTGTTGAGATTCAGGGGCAATCCAATCTGTCCACACTCATGGTCAAAGTCGGCCAGCATTTGTGCCGCTTGGCTAATTTTGGTGTTATGAGAATGATGTCATCAGCGAAGTGGAGGTGGTGTAATTGCCGACCGTCTATCTTCACTCCCATTCTTTTCCATTCCAGTCGTCGCATGATGTTCTTGCAGGTGGCACTGAAGAGTTTCAGTGAAATAGTGAAATGGCATCACCCTGCCGCACCCTTCTCTTTATATCAATAATCACTTCCTTGTAGAATGGTGAGATCCTGGTGGTGAATCCACAATACAGTTTGAGGAGGATTTTGATATACTGAGTTTGAATGCTCTGTTTTGCCAGGGTTTCGATGACCGCTTCAGTCTCAACAGAATCGAAGGCCTTCTTTAAGTTGATGAATGTTAGACAGAGCGGTATCTTGAACCGCGAAACTTCAATGAGTTTGGTCACTGTGTGGATATGGTCTATTGTGCTGAATCCCCTTCAGAACCCGGCTTGCTCGCATGGTTGTCCTTCGTCTAGTGTTCTGTCTATTCTATTCAGGATGACATGAGTGAACAACTTGTAGATGACAGACAGCAGGCAGAGTGGGTGATAGTTGCCAATGTCATGAATGTCTCCCTTCTTGTACAACAGAACAGTCCTACTGGTTTTCCACTGAGACGGAACCTTGCATTCAGACAGGTAGCGGGTGAAGAGTCGAGCCAGTTTATTGATGAGTACTCGCTGCAGATTCTTCAGGTGTTCAGGTCTGACCTTGTTGAGATGAGGTGCTATACGCGTCTTTACCAACGAAATGGCGTGTCAGATTTCAGAAGGGAGAACGTTGGGAACGACATATCCATCCTGCGGAATTTGGTATGTGGGCAGGTGGACGTGGCTGTCAAAGAGATCTGAGTAGAAGTTGTGATTAATCCTCTCCATTGCCTTTCTGGAAGATGTGATAGATCCATCGGGACGTCGGAGGGCAGTCATCCTGGTCTTGTAGTTGGCAAAAGGACAGGCGAGCGTTGCAAATACTTTTCCTGGTTTCTGCTGCACTGGCCAACACTGTTGCTCTTCTCTCTTTGAGGTCTTCCTTTATCGCATCTCTGCACAGCTTTGTGAGCTCGTATGTTAGCTTGTGGTTGCCTGAGGCTCACACCAAAACACGTTGACAAATGAGCTCCAGAGTTTCCGAAGACAGGCATCTGTTTGTGGCTTTCTCACTCTTAGCATTCTTCACACAGTCATGGAGGTGCTGAACCAGTTGATCGTGTGCCTTGGTAATGTTGTCAAGGACGGCATCTTCCCACATTGCTGCAATAGTGCCAAAGAGCTCCCAGTTGGTGGTATTCTGGGAGTGGCCTTCTTAGACTTAAATTTTGCAGACTTTTCTCCCTGCTCTGTGAAGTAGAATTTTGCACAAAGGAGATGGTGGTCCAACGCGATCCCTATAGGGATACCCATGGCATTCTTCAAAGAAACGGAGCAAGCAATCCTGAAACTTTTATGGAACAATAAACGCCCATGGATAGCTATAACAATTCTTGGGAAAAAGATGATGGGAGGCATCACCCTCCCCAACCTTAAACTCTACTACAAAGCGGTAACAATTAAAACAGCATGGTACTGGAACAAAGGCAGAGCTGAAGACCAATGGAACAGGGTGGAATATCCCCACACACAACCTCAAATGTATGATCATCTAATCTTTGATAAAGGAGCAAGAGATGTGAAGTGGAGCAAGGAAAGCCTCTTTAACAAATGGTGCTGGCACAACTGGACAACCACATGCAAAAAAATGGGCTTAGAACTCGACCTGACACCATGCACAAAAGTCAGGTCAAAATGGATTAAAGACCTGAACATCAGACCACAAACCATAAGGTACATTGAAGACAAGGTCGGCAAAACCCTCCACGATATTGAAGATAAAGGTATCTTCAAAGATGACACGGAACTAAGCAATCTAGTAGAAACAGAGATCAACAGATGGGACTACATTAAACTAAGAAGCTTCTGCACTGCAAAAGATACAGTGACCAGAATACAAAGACTATCTACAGAATGGGAAAGGATATTTACACAATACCCATCAGATAAGGGGTTAATATCAATGGTATATAAAGCACCCGTTGGAATTTTGGAACAGTGACATCGGTCAGGCAAAACCTTCAATTGAATATGATGTGATCATTTTCATTGGGCCTACCTAACCCAGGCCAACATACAGAGTTTATAAAACAAAGCTCTTGGAAGAGAGCGACGCAGTCTCCTGCCCCATACCTGGCTGTCTTCACCAAGGCCTCTCACAGGGGAGTGGGTTAAGTTTCCCTCCCTGCCCCAAGCAGAGCCCCGGCAGCCAAAGACCTCCGGAACTCAGCGACATCCTTGCTCAAGGCCACTCTCCACATGCTTGGACAAGCCTCATGCATGAAGGAATTGGCAGAGGAACCCAGGTGTGCGGGACCAGTAGCTGAGATCTCTAAGCCTGCTAGAACCAGAACTGGACCTCCTCTACCCAGATCCCCCTTCTCCGAGTAGCTAAGCAGTCTCACCCAAAACTTGCCCCTGGCATCTTGTAATCCCATCAATGACCAAGATCCAGAGACTATAAAACAAATTTCCCAGAAGACCTCTTATTGTCTAATTCTCCAGTTCTCCCTATCAGAGAATTCAGCAAGCTATCGAGAGTATCCTCCCTGCAAGGTAGAACCTGGCAAGCTCCCCGTAGTGTATTCGATATGACAAAAACAGTAACAATGATGGGTCTCATTCCCTGACCCTGAAAGAGCCTCCAATGCTGCACCGCTGGGAAGGACGAGTAAAGAGAGGCTGCTAAAATCTCAGGGCTAGGATGGATGAAGATGTTACTGGTGCCCGCTTGAGCAAATCAATGCACAACGAGATGATAGTGATGATGATGAATATATTTTCCCTTTGGATTACACCAAGCATGCTTTAGTGATCTATTAACCATTTAAGTATCAAGTATAGCATATATTTTCTTTAGTTTGCTAGCTAGCTATCTACATAACTTTTATAATTTTTTATTAAAGACCTTAGGAAAACATAATACCACTTTTTTTTAGCTTTTTGGATCACACCTGGCAATGCTCAGGAGTTACTCCTGGCTCTGCACTCAGGAATTCCTTCTGACGGTGCTCGAGTGACCATATGGGATGCTGGGAATCAAACCTGAGTCAGCTTCATGCAAGGCAAACACCCTACCCACTGTGCTATTGCCCCAGACTCTATAGTATTACTTTTAAGAATAAATTTTTAGAGTTAAATGAAGAATTTGACTATGTGCGTTGACTAGTTTCTAATAGACTGAATTTTTGTTAAAGCAATTTCTTCTGAAGCAAAATGAAGTCTGCTAATTTCCTATTTTCTAAAAAAAAAGGCCTTTGCATCCATATTTATACAAATATCTTGAGTGGGAATTTTGTCTCTTTAAATCAGACCAAGCTTAAGAAAATACCCTTCCCTCCCACAATTATGAAGCTAATAGTATACTTCTTACAGTTGAAGTTAAGTCAGATGTCATATTTGAATATATATTAAATATAATAAAGTTCATTAACAATCTTTTCTACCCATAGAGTTAAACTGTTATATTCCACAGAATTTTACTAAAGCAGGAATCTGTGAGTCACATTTGAATTCATCTGCTTAGAATATTTGAAAGCCCTCTTAATTTTTTGACTGTATCCTTATAAAAAATCCTGGTCAGCTACTCATATGAGCAATTTTGTCCCTACTCTTATTTCTTAACAAACATTTTCCCTCTGGCTGAATCTTAGTCTTGTAATTTACTGTCATTGCTGTTGTGCCATCAGTCAAAGACAACTCTGTAAAATTAATCATCACATTAAGCAGGTTTCGACAAGAATTCCTTTTTGGAGCAAAATGAAGTTCCATAATCCCACTAGCATATCCTTCTTTGGTGTTCTAATTTTTTTCATTCTAAATGTTAGTTCCCATAAATCAATAGAATATTGCAAGCATGGGACATTGAAGAAAATAGAATGACATTTTAACAAGCCAGAGGTACAAGAGAATTATTTTCCTTCATGTTTATATTGTGGTTAGCTAAAAATGCATCATAAATTATTGCTGATTTTTTGTAGGTGTTTTAAATAAAAGGATTCAAGTTATTTGTGATTTATCTAGCTTCTTAAGTACATTTATATAATAAATCAAGGAACTGGTTCAAAGACTTAATATGGCTCAGCATGTTGGTTGACCACTGAAATTCCTTTAACCATAGCTGAATCACAGATTCCAGCTCAAACAAATGGCTACTCTTTAGAAACTTGGATTTGAGATAATTGCATTTTTGACTCTGTCCCCAAGGGCTAATACGGTGATTCTTACTAAAACATTGGGCCGCTGAAGTGAATTTGAGTTGAGATTTATTTATTTAATTTATGGCTTGGAGCCTCACCAAGAGGTGCTTAAAGCTTACTCCTGTCTCTAATCAGTGATCACTCCTGGCAGGCTTAGAGGAAACATATGGTAGCTGGTGATTGAACCCTGGATGGCCAAGTGCAAGGCAGTTGCCCTACCTGCTATTCTATCTGCTGTGACCCAGCATTTAACTTCTAAAGAAAACTTTTTTGTTGCTTGTATTTAGTTTTTGGATCACACTCTATGTTGCTCAGGCTTAATCTTGGCTTTGTGTTGAGGAATTATTCCTGGAGATGCTCAGGGAAAACATGCGGTGCCAAAGTTTGAAGTGGGGTTGGTCACACTGCAAGGCAAGTGTTTTACCTCCTGTACTATCTCCACTTTCCTTAAAGAGAGATTCTTGAAGAAGGTCTGTAAACTAAGATTCAAGCCTGAGAGAGAGAGAGAGTTAAGTGTAAGTTGTTAAGCATTCAGGGGATGAAACAAATCCACACACATTATTAGGGGAAAATAATTTGAGTAGTGGGAAATATGTCCTTATCTTATCTGGACTCATACAGTTTAATTAGACTTATTGCTTGATTGGCTATATTATTAACATGACATCATATAGTATAATAACTTATTGTTATTTTTCTAAAGATATCATTTATTTGCTACTTCAATTCTACAATTCAGATTTCTAGTAGAGGCATTTTCTTCTTCAACAGTAAACTCCAGTCTTGGTTCTCATCTTCCAGGGCATAAGATTCGGATTCCACTGCATCAAAGTATGTGAGACCTTAGTTAACCAGAGGCTCCTGAGGACTTAGTGATTTAGTGAAGACTTAAGAGCTGATAGGTTCTAGAACTTTGCCTTTTGAGCCACAGTCCTGGTGCTCAGTGGGAACTATATCCATTGTGGTCCAAGGAGTCATTCTAGCTGATAAGCATTCATTCTCTCCCTCAAGCCCTCTGAACTATCTCCCCACTTCTTCTCAGGCAAATTTTTAGGAGCTCCCATTACAATCTGTCTCTGTGTTTACTGCTCTTGCTTCTCAATATTTGAGATATTAGAAGCAATGGCAAGCCATTTTGGCACCCAGAGCGGCTTCTTACAGAAATGCATCTAGACTGTGAGCTGTGCTACAACTCCATGCTGCCCGGGGATGGATTTTTCCTCTCCACCCTGTTTTTCTGCACGAAAAATGGCTGCAGCAGCAATATCCATGTGGCGAGAGCCACCTTCTAAGACTCCCAACCCAGAGGTATGATTTTTGCAGTTTTGTGGCTCATAAGCGATCATGGGAAGCGGGCATTACCAGCACACCCTCGGCCCAGATAAGATCCTGAGCTGCTGAGCGCGAAACGGACCCTCTGCTCCTAAAGACTATGATCCCAGAGGTCTTTTAACCCATTTTGGCACCCAGAGCGGCTTCTTACAGAAGTGCATCTAGACTGTGAACTGCGTTAAAATATCAGAAACCTAAAACCATGTGGCCTTGAGTTCATAGAGTCTTCATTCTCAGGAATGAAAAGAAATTATTAAATAATGCCTTTTCAGCAGGCCTGATTGTTGTGGGGAAATTCCAAACAATAATAGTGAGTTCTCTATTGAAATATTGAATATTTCAATAAAATATAGAGAGAATAAAGTGAATATCATTAGTGACTTAGGTGGGGGCTGGATGGGAGGGGGGTATTTTGAGGTTCTTGGTGGTGGAACATGTGCACTGGTGAAGAGATGGGGGCTCAATCATTATATGACTGAGACTTAAACCTGAAAGCTTTGTAACTTTTTTTCACGGTGATTCAATAAAATAAAAACTTAAAATAAAAAAAAAATTAAAAAAAGAAACAATGGCAAACTTAAATTTCCCTTACATCTCTGATGCACACACTGAGTAGATCACCATACATATAGTATTAAATTGCAATATATTGCATAATATATTGCATAATGTATAGTATTGTATAATTATGCATGCGTTATTGCATTATTGCAAAATAAATGTATTGAAATTAAGTACTTTGTATGTGATGATCTATATAATGATAAAAAGATCGCTTATTATAAATATATTTTGGTATTTTCATACATAGGTAATAATTATTACTGTTTATTGATGAAAACTTTATTAGCTTCTCTAAGTTCCCTGTTCAGTCTGTTATGCCATAGTCAAAGTTTTTGTAAAGCACACTAAATTTGCATTTGGAATACAATTTTGGATTATAAGTTACTGAAACTAGAAGTCAAATTTAGCTTGTTAATTCTCTAAATTTTAAAAACAAAGTTAAGAAAAAAATTAAGCTTTGCATCAAATCCCTATATTCCTTCTGGATGTAAGATGACAAAAAATGTCTCATAAGATTTTGAAACGGGCAAGTTTTGGGGGCCCATGGCAATATGTTTTTCTCAGGAAATAAGAGAATTCAAATATCTCTCCTTTCTTCAATCTAATGTAGTACCAAAGCCTGAAGGCCAGAAAACCATTGATATGTAGAAAGAAAGGCTGCCCACATCAGCCAAAAAGGCAGGACCCCTAGATAAGAAGCTCTAATATTAACAAAAGACTGCAATAAGAATATTTAAGACTGCCAAAAGTTATAAACTGTTTGCCTTGACAACACCTAGCAACAAAATCTCATGTATATAGAAAGCCCCAAGTGGGAGAGTTTGGAAAAGTCCTCTAATACAAATCTAACAAAGGCAAGTGAATCATTCTCATCTATAAATTCACCTGCATTTCAGTTTGGGAAGTTACTCTCTTTTCTCTCCCTTCTGGGGAAGAAAGCATTCTCTCTGGTAGGATAACATAGCCTCTGATAGTTTAGGTTTATTGGGTAATTCCCATCACAGTGCTCCCATTACTCTGTGTTTATTTGTAACTTCTTTCTTTGTGTTCTGTTGACTTGTAAATATTGTTTTTCTCTTCTCCTTGAGTCCTTTGTATAGTTTATTCAAAGCCATGTCCTTTTTGTATAGATACAAGAAGACAATATTATGCTTTTGTAACTTGGGACTTAATTGGCTTCGAATATTAATCATTCCCGGGCATCTGCTTTCTCCATTTAAGCCTCAGTTACCCTCAGTTCCTAGCACCCCAAAAGCAGGGTCTCGACGAGGGACGGAACGGATCCAGGGCAAGCAGTGATTTAGGTGCTACCCTGGCATTGAGATGGGCCTGGCCAAAGTGCTTAAATCTTAACTATAAGTTAAGAGCTTGATTATGGACAAATGCTGTCATGATCCAAAAGTAATGACAAGACTAGGACCCTGCTAGGGATAGGAAAGACTAGTCTGGCCTGATCACCGTATTCTGAGATCGAGATGGCCCAAGGAGAGCAATTCTATAAGCGTAATGCATTTATACATTTCTTATTGTGTCCATACGAAATGATTAATATTATGAATGTTTATAAGTTTGCTGGAGGAGGAGAGGAAAAACACACTCATGGGACTCCGCCCTGTCCTAGAAGGAGCATCCCCTGAGGAAAAGAACTTTACCCCTATTAACTGTGACCACACCTATGTGTAAGTCCCTACCCCCTCATGCTGGGAGGATTTAACTAGGCTGTAAGAGTGGGTTGGGAGGCGAGATCCACAGATCCAGAGAGAGATCCAGAACCGGGAGAGAAGCAGAGAGCTACAGTGGATGCAGAGAGAGGATGGAGCAGGAAGTGTGGGAGATGAGAAAGATGGAAGACTGAATAAACGGTAACTAATTAGCAACCAGTTTGGTCCTCGTTCTTCCTTCGCCTGTCCTTGGCCA
This sequence comes from Sorex araneus, assembly GCF_027595985.1. Taxonomy (NCBI): domain Eukaryota; kingdom Metazoa; phylum Chordata; class Mammalia; order Eulipotyphla; family Soricidae; genus Sorex; species Sorex araneus. The sequence goes on along the minus strand of NC_073313.1, from coordinate 231,598,278 downwards.
ACAGCCGTCCTGATCCTGCCCATACACAGTGGTTCCAGAGCACCAAACGCAGGCGGTGAGACAGAGCCGCCCAGAGAGCCCAGGAGTGCACACGCCCGTCAGTGTGCTTTGGATTTTTACACTCTCTCAAACATGTTTCTCTCTCTTTCTCTCTTTTCATGTTTCCTGAATAAAATATGGCACTTCAATATTTGTCTCCTTCTTGATTTTTATTTTTAATTTTTGCAGGAGTAGAAGATAACCCTGGAAACCTGAGCAGAGAAAGAACTGACTTGCCTTTTTTTTTTCCTTTTTGGGTCACACCCGGCAATGCTCAGGTCAGGGGTTACTCCTGGCTCTGCACTCAGAAATCACTCTTGGTGGTGCTCAGGGGACTATATGGGATGCTGGGAATTGAACCTGGGTCAGCTGCATGCAAGGCAAACGCCCTACCTGCTCTGCTATCGCTCCAGCCCCCAAGAACTGACTTGCCTTTTTCTGCAAAGAAAAATTCCTTGTTCCAAACCATGTCCTTAGCATTCTAAGTACGTGATTGTTGTGTACCAGTTCTCATGTGTAGACCAAGTGGACTTTAGTAGTTTGTTAGTTGCCCCTGTGAGGCTGATGGGATGGTAGCATTAACACTGGGACACTGGGAAAGTTCCTATGGCTTTCTTTATCAGTCAAAATAGCCCTAGACGCTTCTGCAAAGAGACTAAAGTGGGTCTCTCTCTCTCTCTTTCTTTCTCTCTCTCTCTCCTTCACTGCCTCCCTTCTCTCCCTGTCCCTCTCTCTTCTTTTCTCTTTCTCTCTCATTGTCCCTCTCTATACTGAAGGTACTGCTCTAGTTCTCCACCCCCAATTCATTAAAGTCACTTAGAACATTTTGCTTTTTGCAAGGAAGATGGCAGCAGCAGCAGCAGCAGCAGCGCCCACGTGGTGTCCGCCATCTTCTAGAACCCACAACCCAGAGGTATGAGTTTGCAGTGACATGGCACGCAGGAGATCATGGGATGGGGGTGTTACCAACACGCTCTCCACCTAGATGAGATCCGGAGCTGCCGCGCATGAAATGGCCCCTCTGCTCCTTAAAGACTATCATCTGGGAGGTCTACTAACCCATTTTGACAACCAGTGGCTTCTTATAAAAATGCATCTAGACTGTGAACTGAGCTAAAATATCAGAAATCCCAAACCTCATATAATCTTCATTCTCAGCAATGGAAAACAAATTATCAAATGATGCTTTTTTAGTAGATTTGATTGTTGGGGGAAAATTCCAAATAATAATAGTGACTTCTCTGTTGAAATATTGAATGTATTCAAAATGTCACAAATCACGAATCACGAAATCCTGTTAATCATCGATTTCTCAAGTGGGCTCAGTGACCTCTCCATTCGTCCTTTCCCTGAGATCTTAGAAGTCTCTCTCGACTCGGCCCTCCCAAAGATGTCACACTGGAGGCTCTTTCAGGGTCAGGGGAATGAGATCCAGCTTGTTACTGGATTTAGCATATGAATACACCATGGGAAGCTTGCAAGGCTGTCCCATGTGGGCAGGAAACTCTCAGAAGCTTGCCAGTTTCTCCCAGAGGGAGAAGTAGGCTACAAGTTATCGCTTCTGGGAGCTTGCTTTTAAGTCTCTGGATGATGGCCGTTGATGAGATTACACACACCTGGGTTCCTCTGCCGGTACCTTCATCCATGAGGCCTGTTCAAACGTGTGGAGAGGGGCCTCAAACATGGCTGTAGCTAGGTTCCGGTGGTTTTCAGCCTCCTGGAGCTCTGCTCGGGGTGGGAGGGAAGCTGGAGCCCATCCCTTCCGAGGGGCCCCGGGGAAGACAGCCAGGCATGCAAGCAAGAGACTCTCTGCTATTCAAAGTATAGAGAGAATAAAGTGAAGATCATTAGCCACTCAGGTGGAGGGGTGGGTGTGGGAGGGGGGTATTTTGGGATTCTTGGTGGTGGAACATGTGCACTGGCGAAGGGATGGGGGGTTGATCATTATATGACTGAGACTTAAACCTGAAAGCTTTGTAACTTTTTTTCATGGTGATTCAATAAAATTAAAAATTTAAAAATAAATAAATAAATAAATGATAAAATAAAATAAAGTCACTTAGAACATTTCAAACGTATTGTTAATTCACCCTGAACCACGTCTAGTGAGCTACTTCTCCTAAATGCAACACTTTATCATGCGTCTGTCCTTTCTTCTAACTTTGTAATTCATACAGTGTCCCTCAAATTTGAATGTGCTTTAAATTAGTTTAAATTTATAGACAGCTGTGTAGCTTCTTCTAAATATTTCATTGCTGGCACATGAAAATACATAGAGTATTCTCAATAGTTTTTCTATTGATGTAAAATTTACATATAGTAAAACGTACAAATCTTAGGATCTGTGAGAGGAACAACATGAGTCTTACCTGGGTTCAATCCCTGGTACTCCATATGGTCTATTGAACCCTACAGGAGTGATTCCTGAGTACAGAGCCAGGAGTAATCCCTGAGCACTATCATGTGTGGTGCTAAATCTCACCAAATGAAAGAAAGTACAAATATGCAGTTTATGACTTTTGGTAAAAGCAGAAGTTTTTGTATCTCAAATCACCATCAAAATAGAACCTTTCCAACTCTTTCACTAGAAAGTCCCCTCATGTTCCTTCTAAATGCCTGCTCTTAATCTCCTGGTGGGAAGCACTGTCCTACTTTCTCCTCCATAGAACAGCTAATTTCTATTCTAGGATTTTTGTATATTTGTACTTACCTGATATAGTTGTTCATTTATGTCAGCATTATTTAATTAGCATTTTATTTTAAAATTTATCCTCATTTTGGTTGACTCCATGGCTTGGAGGCTGGCCTCACATTCTGGGGAAAGGGCAACTCAGAGAAGGGATCACCAACTATAATGTAGTCGAAGGCCATATGGGGGAAGGGAGTTGCGGGCTGAATGAGAGCATGGCAAACGCAGGCCCCAATACCAATGGTTCTCAGTTCTTTATCACAACAGTTCCAACTCCTCATTTGGATGGAAAACATGTAGTGTTTGGCCAAGTAATTAAGGGGATGGGTGTGGCAAAGATACTGGAAAATGTGGAAGTGAAAGATGAAAAACCTGAGAAATTGTGCGTTATTGCAGAATGTGGAGAATTGAAAGAAGGGGATGATTGGGGAATAGTTCCAAAAGATGGCTCTGGTGACTGTCATCCAGATTTCCCTGAAGATGCAGATATAGATTTAAAGGATGTAGATAAAATTTTATTAATAGCGGAAGACTTAAAAAACATTGGAAATACTTTTTTCAAATCCCAGAACTGGGAGATGGCTGTTAAAAAATACACAAAGGTTTTAAGATACGTGGAGTGTTCGAAGTCTATCACTGAGGAAGCCCAGGGAGCCAAGTTGCAGCCTGTCGCCTTAAGCTGTGTGCTGAATATTGAGGCTTGTAGACTGAAGATGGCAAATTGGCAAGGAGCGGTAGACAGTTGTTTGGAGGCTCTTGAAATAGACCCATCAAACACCAAAGCACTGTATCGTAGAGCTCAAGGATGTCAAGGATTAAAAGAATATGACCAAGCACTGGCTGATCTTAAGAAAGCTCAGGAGATAGCACCAGAAGATAAAGCAATCCAGGCAGAGTTGCTGAAAGTCAAGCAGAAGATAAAGGCACAAAAAGAGAAAGAGAAGGCAGCATATGCAAAAATGTTTGCTTAATAAGTAATACTTTTGTTTAAATGAGGGGGTTATATAAAGGCAATAAGAAAAAATAAAATAAAATAAAATAAAATTTATCCTCATTTCATATATGACACCTCTTTGCTCTTTGCAGGTGCAGCATGGCAGATATATCCAGCAGTGCTTAGGGTTGACTATTCTATGCTCTTGAAGCTCTCATGGCAATGCTCAGGGGATTATAGGGGGTGCCAGGATCAAATTCTGGTCATTCACCTGCAAGATAAGAACCACTGTACCCTCTCTCCAGACTCTGCTTTTATTTTTTAACTGTTGAGTTCATTCTGTGAACATGCCACAGTTAGCTTACTCATCTTTTATCAATAGATACCTAGGTTCTTTTGGATTTTTTACTATTATAAGGATACTTTGCTATTCTTATATAAGTTTAGGGGGCTCCCAAGCAGTGCTCAATGAGCCAAGAGATTACTCCTGATAATTCTTGACTAACCTTCCAATGGGAGGTATTTCAATGGGAGAACTCAAGAATGTGGTGCTTCTCAGAACCTGCAGTGAAAAAATTACTCAGAACAAATCTGCAGTGCTCAGGGTCCTCCAGAGATACCGAATGATGTTCTGTCAACCATGTGGTATGCAGAATCAAACCAGGGTTTGGCTATATACAAGACATGTACCCCTTATCTTCCATCCTATCTCCAAAATCCCTAATATAATATGCTAATGTTTTTCATGTGTCTGAAAAAAAAATCAAGAGTTGAACAGCTGTTCATTGGATTTATTTGAGTCTAATTCGATAGACACTGTCATTTTCCCACGAAATACTTGATGGAATCAATATACTTAATATATGAGAATTTCAATTTTTCTGCACTGTGCCTGTGTTTGGAGTTGAGACCCTTTTAAATTTTAGCTATTGTAGTATGTCTTGATATGTTGTTTTTTAATTTTCATTTTCCTAGTAAATAATGAAGTGTGGCAATATTTTAAAGATGGATTAGCTAATTGATGCAACTGTTCAAATGTTTCACCAAATCATCAGTGTTTTTTTTTTACTATTTACTCTTGTTTTACGCATCTTTACCAATAAAATGGCATGTCTGATTACAGAAGGGAGAATTTGGTATGTGGGCAGGTGGATGTGGCTGTCAAAGAGATCTGAGTAGAACTCGCGAATAATCCTCTCCATTGCCCTTCTGGAAGATGTGATAGATCCATCAGGACATCGAAGGGAAGTTATCTTAGTCTTGTCGTTGGTAAAGGACAGGCGAGAGTTGCGAATACTTCTCCCGGCTTCTGCCTCATCGGCCATCACTGCTGCTCTTCTCTCTTTGAGGTCTTCCTTTATCGCTTCTCTGCACGGTTTTGTGAGCTCGGATGTTAGCTTGTTATTGCCTGAGACTCATGCCAAACCACATTGGCAAATGAGCTCGAGTTTCCAAAGACAAGAGTCTGTTTGTGGCTTTTCCACTCTCGGCATTTCTCGTGCAGTCATGGAGGTACTGAATCAGTTGATCGTATTCCTCGTCGATGATGTTCAACAGCGACATCTTCCCACATTGGTGCAATAGTGCCAAAGATCTTCCAGTTGGTGGTCATCCTGGGGGTTATTTTCTTAAACTTTGCAGTCCTACCTCCCTGCTTTATGAAGTAGAATTTTGCCTGAAGGAGATGGTGGTATGACCTGTTTGGAATTTTGGGACAACAGTGGCATCGGTCAGGCAAAATTGTTGATTGAATATGATGTGGTCAATTTTGTTGTGGAACTGTCCACTGGGAGACTCCCATGTCCAACCTTTAGATTCTGCCTTCTGGAACTGCGAGTTACCAGGAATGATCTTGGTCAACATGATGAACTCAGACAGTCTCTCACCCTGATCATTCCTTTCTAGGCCATGGGTCCCTATGTGGAGTTCTTCAAGCAACCATTCTGGTCCTATCTTGGCATTAAAATCACCGGCAATAATCTTGTAGAAGGTGTGGTCTTCTTTATAGAACTTCTCCAGCTGTATGTAGAACTTCTCAATTTCTTCTTCATTGGAAGATATTGGATGTTGGATGTTGGTGAGGCATCCAACAGCACCTGGTCCAGAGAAGGTCAGACCTGAACACATGAAGAATCTGCCGCCAGTACTCGCCAATACACTGGCTTGGCTCTTCACACGTTACCTGTCAGAATGCAAGGGTCCATCCCAATAGTAAAGAAGCAAGACTGTTCTGTTTTACAAGAAGGGAGACATTCACAACATTGGCAACTATCACCCAATCTGCCTGTTGTCCATCATCTACACGTTGTTCACTCGAGTCATTCTGAACAGAATAGGCAGAACACTAGACAAAGGACAATCATACAAGCAAGCCGGGTTCTGCAAAGGATTCAGCACGATCGACCATATCCACAGGGTGACCAAGCTCATTTAAGTTTCTTTATTATTATTATTATTTTTTATTTTATTGAATCACCATGAGATAGTTGCAAGCTTTCATATTTGGGTTACAATCTCACAATGATTAAACACCCATCCCTCCACCAGTGCACATTCCCCACCACCAATATCCCAGGTATAACCCCCCTCTTTCCAACCCTTCCCCTGCCTCTATGGCAGACAATATTCCCCATACTCTCTCTCTACTTTTGGGCATTATAGCTTGCAACACATACACTAAGAGGTCATCATGTTTGGTCTATTATCTACTTTCAGCATGCATCTCCCATCCCAACTGGTTCCTCCAGCCATGATTTTCTTAGTGATCCCTTCTCTATTCCATCTGTCTTCTCCCCTCTTCTCATGAAGCAGTCTTCCAGCTATTGGGCAATCCTCCTTGTCCTTGTACCTACTGTCCTTAGGTGTCAGCCTCATGTGATGTTATTCTATACTGAACAAATGTGTGCAGTCCTTCTGTATCTGTCCCTCTCTTTCTGACTCATTTCACTTAGCATGATACTCTCCGTGTATATCCATTTATAAGCAAATTTCATGACTTCATCTCTCCTAATAGCTGCATGATATTCCATTGTGTAGATGTACCAAAGTTTCTTTAACCAGTCTGTTGGTGGGAATGTCGACCGGCTCATTGAATTTTTGCGTGAGTTCAAGATGCCTCTTTGTCTAGCATTCATCATTTTAAAGAAGGCCTTTGATTCTGTTGATACTGAAGCAGTCATCGAAGCCCTAACCAAACAGGGTGTTCAAACTCAATACTTCAGGATCCTTCGTGAGCTGTATTATGGATTCACCACCAGGATCTCCTATTCTACAAGGAAGTGATCAGCGACATAAAGAGAGTGGTTCAGCAGGGTGACGCCATTTCACTGAAATTCTTCAGTGCCACCCTCGAGAATGTCATGTGATAGCTAGAATGGGAAGGAATGGGAGTGAAGATAGACAGTTGGCAACTACACCAACTCCACTTTGCTGATAACATTATTCTAATAACACCAAACATTAGCCAAGCGGCACAAATGCTGGCCAACTTTGACCACGAGTGTGGAAAGGTCAGACTACAGTTGAATCTCACCAAGACAATGCTCATGAAAAACAAACTAGTCCCTGATGCTCCATTTTCTCTCAATGGAATAAACATCTCTGAATGTAGCAGCTATGCGTTCCTGGGTCGAGAACTCAACATGAGGAACAACTTGGTGCCAGAATTGCACAGCAGCAAGAGAGCAGTGTGGAATGCCTTCAAGAGCATTGACAAAGTTGTGAAAAGGATGAAGAACCTCCAGTTCTGGGCACATCTTTCTGACTCCATCTAACGTACCCCTCAGAGACCTCGGCCCTATGAAAACAAGATGAGGATGCTATTCAGTTATTCCAAAGAAGAATCAAGAGCTCTGCTTGGAATATCACATTTCATTCAAGTGAGAGAACGAATCGGGAGTTCCAACCTCCATCAACGATCAAGAATCAGAGAAGCTGTCTCCTTTGCCAAGGCATCGAAAATCAGATGGGCCAGACTGGTAACACGATTTAGAGAGGACAGCTGGACTAGAGCTGTTACTGACTGGATTACACAGAATGTCAAAAGACCAAGTGGCCTATGAGATGGTCAGACTTTTTTTGTCAAAATCATGAATGAATGGTTGAGGCTCTTCCTGTTCCTGGAGCGAGCAGATACCATTGGGCTACATCAGCATGCAACAGGGACTAATAAAGACATTACTGGTGCCCGCTTGAGGAAATCGAAGATCAACGGGATGACAAGTGACAAGTGACTCTTGTTTTAAAGAAATTCATTTCACATTTTATTTCTTACATTTTACTTTTGTCAGAATTACATTTTGTGAATATTTCCTCACAGTCTCTTGATTGATGATTCAGTTTATTAGTTGTTCCTTTTATTGACAAAGCTTTTACATTTGATAAAGTCTCAATTATCATTAGCTTTGTAAAAGTTTTATTTGTGGCACCATTATTTACAGTGCAACCCATGACATCACTGCATGCATTCAGTGTTCCAACACCAAACCCTCCACCTCATTGTCTTCTTCCCTCCACCATTGTCTCAATGTTTCCTGACTTCAAGCCTCCATGCCTACCTTTGCCCCTCATAGTGCCAAATTCAGTTCTGTAGACCAGTTCTCATGTTTTGTTGCTATTGACCATTTGTAATCCTTTTACAATGTTTATATCCCAGATATAAGAGAGATCACTTTGCTTCTGTCCCTCTTTGAACTAAGTATTCAGCATGATACTCTCTGGATCCATCTACTTAACAGCAAAATGAATGATTCTCTTTTCTTATAGCAGCATAGGATTCCACTTTGTGTTTATACCACAGTTTACTCAGTTATCTATTCTTGGACACTGAGTTGTTTCCAGATTTTTAGCTAATATGAATAATACTGCAGTCAACAGAGGTATGTAAATATCATCAGAGTAGAGTTTTAGGCTCATGTGGAAGATGCCAAGGAGTAGAATTACTAGGCCAATAATTCATTTTATTTTATAGTTATTGCTTTAGCTACCTAAGAATAGCTTTACTCTAAATTTTTCTTTTAATCAAAAATTTATTTTGTGTATGATATAAAGTAGAGATTTGAGCTGTTGATTTTTTTAATTCATAACCAACATTTCAGCATAATTTGCTAAAAATACGTTTCTTTTTTTTGGTTTACTTTGTTGCTTAAATTAAAAAGCATTTAACTGTAAAAATGTGGATCTATTTCTGGTCTTTTTCTTCTACTCTAATCATTTATTTGTCTATCCTTCTGACAGGGCCACCTTGCCTTGATTACTGCATATTTTTACAAAATATCTAGGAAAAAAGTGGGAGCAAACTCCTAAGTCGTGTTTCTTATTCTAGTATTATTTTGGATATTAAAATTAATCTGCATTACATATAAATTTTAGAATTATTATCCTACCAAAGTTTCTACTGTATTACAATTTCAGTGATGAAATATGTACATTGTTTTTGAGACAATTGACATTTTATTTTTTTTTAATTTTTTTATTTTTTGGTTTTTGGGTCACACCCGGCGATGCACAGGGGTCACTCCTGGCTCTTCACTCAGGAATCACCCCTGGGGGTGCTCAGGGGACCATATGGGATGCTGGGATTCGAACCTGGGTCGGCCGCGTGCAAGGCAAACGCCCCACCCACTGTGCTATCGCTCCAGCCCCGACAATTGACATTTTAAACTTTTTATTTGAAAATATATTTAAATTTATGGAAAATTCACAAAAGATCAGTTTAAACTTATCAAGTTTATGATGCCTGCAGAACATTAGTGTTAAATAACAGGAATGCTCCCTGAACACTGAGTCAGGAATAACCCTTGAGCACATTGGGGTGTGCCCTCAAGTCTCCCACCTCCCCCAAAAATGAATCAAAATGATGCTGGTTTGTAACTTAAGAAAGAGTACTTCAAGTATAGATTAATAAATCATGAAATGTTATTTAAAAAACTCAAAAAGAAGCTTTATATAATTTTTTAGTAAATAAAAGAAAGAGAAGAGTAAGAAATGAGAATAACATCTTCAAAGATCTACAGAGAGAAAATCAGCAGCAAAACTGTAGAAGAAGAAAAGTGTGAAAATAATGTAACAATAAGAGAGGTTTTTTTCTGGTGCTGTTTTTTTTTCATTTTTACTGTTGTATTTTTTAAAAACTTTTAAAAATTTTATTGAATCACCGTGAGATAGTTACATGCTTTCATGTTTGGGTTACAATCTCACAATGATCAGACACCCATCCCTCCACCAGTGCACATTACCCACCACCAATATCCCAGGTATAACCCCCCTCTTTCCAATCCTTCCCCTGCCTCTATGGCAGACAATATTCCCCATACTCTCTCTCTACTTTTGGGCATTATAGCTTGCAACACAGACACTAAGAGGTCATCATGTTTGGTCTATTATCTACTTTCAGCATGCATCTCCCATCCCAACTGGTTCCTCCAGCCATGATTTTCTTAGTGATCCCTTTTCTATTCCATCAGCTTTCTCCCCTCCACTCATGAAGCAGTCTTCCAGCAATGGAGCAATCCCCCTGACCCTTATATCTACTGTCCTTGGGTGTCAGCCTCATGTGATGCTACCCTACAATGAGTGCAGTCCCTCTATGACTGTCCCTATCTTTCTGACTCATTTCACTTAGCATGATACTCTCCATGTTTATCCATTTTTAAGCAAATTTCATGACTTCATCTCTTCTAACAGCTGCATGGTATTCCATTGTGTAGATGTACCAAAGTTTCTTTAACCAGTCATCTGTTTTAGGGCACTCCGGTGTTTCCATATTTTGGCTATTGTGAACAGTGCTGAAATGAATATATAGGTACAGATGTCATTTCTACTGTGCTCTTTTGCATCCTCGGGATATATTCCCAGAAGTGGTATCACGGGGTCATATGGAAGCTCAATTTCTAGTTTGAGAAGGACTGTCCTTTTTTTCTGAAAGGCTGGACTGGTCGGCATTCCCACCATCTCCCTGATGACTAGGGATGTGGAGCATTTTTTCATGTGCCTTTGGGCCATTTGTATTTCTGTTTTGAGAAAAACTTCTGTTCATTTCTTCTCTCCATTTTTTGATGGGGTTGGAGGTTTTTTTCTTATACAATTCTACAAGTGTCTTGTATATCCTGGATATTAATCCCTTATCAGATGTGTATTTGGTAAATATTATTTCCCATTCTGTGGGTTCTTTCTGTATTTTGATCACTGTTTCTTTTGAAGTGCAGTAGCTTCTTAGTTTGATGTAGTCCCATTTGTTTATGTTTGCTTCCACTTGCATGGTCAGTGCTGTTTCGTCCTTATAGATGCTTTTAGATTCAATGTCATGGAGAATTCTGCCTACATTTTCTTCTATGAACCTTATAGATTCATGTCTAATATTGAGGTCTTTAATCCTCTTGGATCTGAGTTTTGTGCCTGGCATTAGACAGAGGTCAGAGTTCATTTTTTTTGCAGGTAGCTATCCAGTTTTCCCAGCACCACTTGTTGAAGAGTCTTTCCTTGTTCCACTGCACATTTCTTGCTCCTTTGTCAAAGATTAAGTGGCCATATATTTGGGGGTCAGTTACAGGATATTCAACTCTGTTCCATTGGTCTGCAGGTCTGTTTTTATCCCAATACCATGCTTTTTTAATTACTACTGCTTTGTAGTAGAGTTGAAGTTGGGGAGGGTGATGCAACCCACCTTCTTTTTTCCAAGGATTGCTTTAGCTATTCATGGGGGCTTTTTGTTCCATATGAATTTCAGGAGTGTTTTTTCTATTTATTTAAAAAATCTCGTGGGCATCCTTATAGGGACTGCATTAACTTTGTATAGTGCTTTGGGCAGTATTGCCATTTTGATCATGTTAATTCTCCCTATCCATGAACAGGGGATGTGTCTCCATTTACTAGTGTCCTCCCTTATTTCTTGAAGTAGTGTTTTGTAATTTTCCTTGAATATGTCCTTCACCTCTTTGCTTAAGCTGATTCTAAGGTACTTGGTTTTCTGAGGTACTATTGGGAACGAGATTGTTTTTTAATGTCTCTTTCTTTCTTTCTTTTTTTTTTTTTTTGCTTTTTGGGTCACACCTGGCTCTGCACAGGAGTTACTCCTGGCTCTGCACTCAAGAATCACTCCTTGCGCTACGCAGGGGACCATATGGGACGCTGGGAATCAAACCCGGGTCGGCCGAGTGCAAGGCAAACGCCCTACCCGCTGTGCTATTGCTCCAGCCCCTAATGTCTCTTTCTTATCTTTCATTATTTGTATATAAAAAAGCCATGAACTTTTCAGTGTTGATTTTGTAGCCTGCCACTTGACTATATTGACCTATTGTTTCTAGGAGCTATTCTGTAGAATCTTTAGGGTTTTCCAAATATAGTATCATATCATCTGCTAATAGTGATAACTTGATATCTTCCTTTCCTATCCATATGCCCTTTATATCTTTTTCTTGTCTAACTGCTATGGCCAGGAATTCTAATGCTATATTGAATAGGAGTGGCGAAAGTGGGCAACCTTGCCTTGTGCCTGATCTTAGAGGGAAGGCTTTCAGTGTTTCCCCATTGAGAATGATACTTGTCATGGGCTTTTGGTAGATGGACTTGACTATATTGAGAAAAGTTCCTTCGATGCCCATTATGCTGTTTTTTTTTTATCGTAAATGGGTGCTGAATCTTGTCAAATGTTTTCTCTGAATCTATTGATATGATCATATGGTTTTTATTATTTTTTTTATTAATATGATGAATTATGTTGATTGACTTGCATGTTAAACCATCCTTGCATCCCTGGAATGAATCCTACTGGGTCATGGCATATGATCTTTTTGATGAGTCATTGGATTCTATTTGCTAATATTTTGTTGAGAATCTTTGCGTTTGTGTTTATCAGGGATATCGGTTTGTAATTCTCTTTCTTTGTGGTATCTTTGTCTGTTTTTGGTATCAGGGTGATATTTCCTTCATAGAAACTGTTTAGAAGTGTTTTTGATACTTCAATTTCCTGGAAAAGCTTAACGATGATTGGGAATAAGTCCTCTTTAATGGTTTGGAAGAATTCACTAGTAAATCCATCTGGGCCAGGACTTTTGTGCTTGGGGAGTCTTTTTATTACCGTTTCAATTTCTTTGATGGTGATAGGTCTGTTCAGGTATTCCAGGTCTTCTTGGTTCAGCCTTGGGAGGTTATAGGAGTCTAGGAATTTATCCATTTCCTCGAGGTTTTTATGTTTCATGGCATAAAGATTCTTAAAGTAATCTCTGAGGATCCTTTGAATTTCTGTAATTTCTGTTGTAATGTCCCTCTTTTAATTTCTGATTCGGTTTATTAGGGCTTTCTCTGTCCTTTTTTTTGTGAGTCTTGCTAGAGGTTTATCAATCTTGTTTATTTTCTCAAAGAACCAGCTCTTTGTTTCATTGATCTTTCAGATTGTTCTTTTGGTTTCCATCTCATTAATTTCTGCTCTGAGTTTTATTATTTCCTTCCTCCTGTTTGGATTGGGCTCCTCTTGTTGGTCATTCTCCAAGCTCTTAAGCTTTGAGGTTAGGTTCCTTATGTAGGCTCGCTCCTCCTTCCTGAGGAATGCTTGTAGAGCTATGAACTCCTCTTAACACAGCTTTTGTTGTGTCCCATAGGTTTTGATAACTCATGTTCTTATTGTCATTTGTTTCCAGGAATCTTTTGATTTCCTCTTGGATTTCCATTCTAAGCCACTCATTGTCCAATAGTGAGCTGTTTAATTTCATTTTCTGTTTGTGTGTGTGATTTATTTCTAATTTCAGCGCATCGTGGTCTGAGAAGATCATTGATACAATCTCTATCCTCTTAATTTTATGGAGGTATGTTTTGTTTCTCAGCATGTGGTCTATCTTGGAGAATATACCATGCACACTTGAGAAGAATGTATATTCAACTTTTTGAGGATGAAGTGTCCTGTATATATCTACTAAATCCCTTTCTTCCATTTCTTCTCTCAGATGCTGTATGTCCTTGCTAAGCTTGAATCTGGTTGATCTATCAAGAGGTGATAAAGCGGTGTTGAAGTCTCCCACTAGTATTGTGTTGCTATCGATGTCTTTCTTCAAATCTATGAGTAGTTGTTTTAAGTACTTTGCTGGTCCTTCATTAGGTGAATATATATTTAACATTGTTAGTTCTTCCTGTTGTACAGATCCTTTTATCAATAAGAAATGACCTTCACTGTTTCTTGTGACCTTATTCAGTCTGAAAACAATGTGGTCTGATACTAGGATGGCTACCCCAGCTTTTTTATGGGAATTGTTTGCCTGTAGGATTGTTTTCCAGCCTTTGACTTTGAGCCTGTGTTTGCTCTGACTGTTGAAATGTGTTTCTTGCAGGCAGCAGAATGTTGGGTTCAATTTTCTCATCCATCCTGCCATTCTGTGCCTTTTAATTAGTGCGTTTAACCCATTGACGTTGAGAAAGATTATTGTTATGGGGTTTTGTCCCATGCTTTTGCTGAAATTCAGTGTATTTGAGGGGCCTGTTTTGTCTTGAAGTAGCTCATTCAGTTGTTTTTGTAACCATGGTTTTGAGTCTATGAGGTTTCTGAGCTGCTGTTTATCTGTGAAACTGTGTGTTTTTCCTTCTGTTATGAATGAGTGTCTAGTTGGGTCAAGTATTTTCAGTAAGGCATTTATTTCATTGAGTTTTTTCACTATATCCCACCACTGTTTTTGGGCCGTGAGGGTTTCATCAGACAAGTCGGCTATGAATATTAAGGATGCTCCTTTATAGGCAATTTCTTTCTTTGATCTTGCTGCTTTCGAGATTTTGTCTCTATGTAAAGTTTTGGTCATTTTGATGAGGATGTGTCTTGAGGTATTTTTATTTGGATTTCTTTTTGCTGGTACTCGTTGGGCCTCCTGAATGTGGTCACATGTTTTCTTCAGCTCTGGGAACATCGTAGCAATAATGTCTTTGACAGTTTCTTCTTCATCAGGGTTTCCTTCCTGTCCCTCTGGGACTCCAATAATTCTTATATTACTCCTCTTGGCTTCATCATGATCTTCTCTTGCCATCTGTCCTGGACTGTCGGTCTCTTTTCCATTTTCTATTGTTTTCTAGAGAGTCTCTGAACTTCATCTTCAGGCTCACTAATTCTGTCCTCAGCAGCTGTTACTCTGCTGCTGAGGCCGTCTAGTGAATTTTTAAATTCATCTACCAGGTTTTTCACATCTGACATTTCTGTTTGTATTTTCCGCATCTCTATCTTCAAATCTTCTTATATTTTATTGGTATTGCTTTTCACTGTTTCTCTTAGGTCCCTAAACATCCTCAGTAGCTCCTTTCTAAATTCCTTGTCAGAGAGGTTGTATAACACTTCATTGCTGTTTGGGTCTTCTGGGCTAGCCTCTTCAACAAGTAAGCTTGGTGGGGATCTGTGTTGTTTTACCATTGTAACCTATGTGGCTCAGCCCTTCACACTCACTGTTACTATTCTGTTTATGATGCAATATTAATTTAGGTGGGCTTAGGGAGATATTGGCTAATGTGTTTCTTTTTGTTTAGCTAACCTGGTAAAAGTTCCAGCTAAGAGGGTAACTTCTGGTTATTGTGGGATATGGAGAGGAGAGATTAACTAGAAGCCGCATTAGCGGCCATGGCTTCGGCTAGGAGCCCCAGCCCAGGCTGGTACCTGAATGCGGTGGCAGAGAGCACACGGAATGATTCAGCTTTGGATGCGGCACCTTGTCCCTCAATTCCCGTCCTCCAAAGACCAAGGGTGAAAACCGGCTTTCCTGGGAACTCGGCAGAAATGCGGCTCCGGGCAGAAGCCCTGACCCAGGCTGGTACCTGAATGCGGTGGCCAAAACATTTCTCTCTGTACATTCTTTCTATCCCCTATCCCTTCTGCTAACCACCATAGCTTATGTTATCAGATTCTAACATTTTATTATTTGGGACCATATCCTGGGGTGCTCAGGCTTATTCTTGGCTCTGTGCTTAAGGATCACTCTCTGAGTACTTGGGGTTGGGCCAGGAATTGAACCTGTGTCAACTGCATGCAAGGCAATTACTTTACCCACTGGTACTATTTCTCTGGCCCCAAGATTCTTACCTTTGATTTTATTGTAAGAGAACAAACAGTAATACTGAATTTTTATAGAAATGATTAAAGAGTATGCAGCTTGATAAGAAATTGGTATGTTTAAGACTCAATATCTAATGATCGTATGGTCTAACAAAGCAATTAATTCTCATTTGATGCTTCCTATGTATAATTCATATTTTTGAACCTAGGAATTTGTAAGAAAAGATGGATCAAAGCCTCTCAACTCCTTTAGTGAGCTCATAAATTGAAGACATACATGAATACAGATGACATAATTTTGAAATACTTAAAATGAAACATTATTCCCAAAGTAGTAGAATATAAGCATAGAAAAATAAATTATTTTCTAAATAAATATCCTAAATAAAAAGTACCTTAAAATTTGTCAAAGTACTTTCCTACATACACTAAAATAGTCATTTGAATGTTTCTTCAGAGGTAAATGATTCTTTGGAATATAAATATACTTTGAATGTCTGGTTAAGTCACAAGGCAATAAACAATATTATTTTTAGTTAGGTAGGATTTTTACACAAAACTGTTCTGGCATTTCAAGTCCTAATTATCTACCCCAACAAGCAGAATTATGAAGAGAAATCAACAAAAATATTTTATTAAATTTTATGGCTATTAAAGTAATACCACTAAGTTTCCATTTCAGGAACACTAAGTTTCAGAAGCAATATCTCATCAAGCAATTGCTGGAAAAACTTTTGAAATGTCCTTTTTCTATGGATCAACATGTGTGTGTGTGTGTTTTGGGGGGGCAAGGTGGGAGGGAGGTTGGATGGGATGAGTGGAGCATACCTGGCAATGTTCAGGACTTACACTGGTTGTTTGTTCAGGGATAACTCCTGGCAGCACTCAGGGTGCCATTCTGTGGTGCTGGGAATAAAAATAGGGACTTCTGGATGTAAGGCAAATACTCCAATCCATGTACTACTCCTCTGGTTCCCGGATCAACTTTTGACATCAGTCACTTTATTTACATAACCGTAACCTGTGTCATTACCCCTTCTTCGTTTATAATTGCTATATTTTAAGTAATTTTCAATTATTAATTTTGGGATTTTATGTCATCATAATAAGTGATTACTATGGAAACAAAGTAATTTCTTATCAAAAATATTTTTATTGCTAGGTCACATGGCCACTTGGGAGAATGAAAAAACAAAAGTCCACAAATATACCTCTATGAAAACATTAAAAAGTCAATCACAAACTGAAATAACTCACATAGTTTCTAATTAATAAACTATGAAAATATGCGATTACATGAACAAATATATGAAATTGGGAGCCGGAACGATAGAATAGCAGGTAGTGCGTTTGCCTTGTACATGGTTGACCTGGGTTCAATCACTATCATCCCATAGGGTCCCCCAAGTGCTGTCAGGAGTATTACTGAGTGTAGATCCAGGGGTAACCCCTGAACATTGCTGGGTGTCCCAAAAAGAAAATAAAAGAAAGCATATATGAAAAACCTTTAATTAGGATTCTTATGGTATATATACCACTCCATAAGATTTTGTATTATTAATGTAAATAATGGGCTGGAGCGATAGCACAGTGGTAGGGCGTTCGCCTTTCATGCAGCCGTTCAGTGTTCAATTCCTCCGCCTCTCTCGGAGATCCCGGCAAGCTACCAAGAGTATCGCGCCCACACGGCAGAGCTTGGCAAGCTACCTGTGGTGTATTCGATATGCCAAAAACAGTAACAAGTCTCACAATGAGAGATGTTACTGGTGCCCGATCAAACATATCAATGAGCAACAGGATGACAGTGACAGTGACAGTGACAATGTAAATAATAGAAATATGGTTTTTAGAGGAAATGTTAATTTTTCTATTGAGTCTGTAGTTCTCATGTCAACCTTGATGTCAAATACTCCTTACACCAATGCCCTTCAATAATTTGTAACAATCAGGATAGAAGTTACAGGCCAATTTGATAACTGTACATTCCTCTTAGGATATAAATATGAGGTAATTTTAAAAACATGTTCCTAAAATATATTTTTGTCTGCTGCCATTTTTTAGATTGCTAACTCATTAAGAGTATTGTACCTTAATTTTTTCTCTATTTCTCATTTGTTTTAATATTATTGTTTTGCTAATTTTTAGTTGAGTTGTCATGATTTAGAATAGCATTAATATTAATGTTTTAGGCTTACAGTGATACTGTACCACACCCATTGTATATTTATAATGAAATTTCAAATTGACCTGGTTAATTGGTTGATACTTCATAAATTGAGGATTAATAAGATGAGTAGTAGAGAGCTTTTTCCATATTTACAGCTTAAGAATTAAATTGATTTGAATTTGGAAAATTAAAAGGGCTGAGCATATGCTTTGCATATAGATGGCTAGGGTTCATGGTGACCCATGAAAACAGAGGTAGCAGTAGTCTCCAAGTACCACTGGCCGTGCTTTCCCCCACTAAAATAAAAATTACTAAATGTAAGTTATTCACTGAAAGGAAACTTAAGTTGTTTAGATATATACATGAATTAGAGCCTAGGGTTTTTTTAGAACAATATACAAAAATATTTGGAGGCAAATACAGAAGACTTTACATTTGTTAAGTTTCTGGATAGAAGGTCAAACATTAGAAATTTATGAATATCTCTGAAATAGAAATATTATTAGAAAAATAGCCTGACAAGCTATTTGTGGCATATTTGATATGCCAAAAACAGTAACAAAAATGGGTCTCATTCCCCTGCCCCTGGAAGATCCCCCAATTCGGCAGCATTGAGAAGGACAAGCAAAGAGAGGGTGCTAAAATCTCAGAGCAGAACTAGGCTGCCAAAATGAAGAAGGACTAAAGTGACTATATTTGCAGCTTATGAATTAAATTGATTGGAATTTGGAAAATTAAAAGGGCTGAGCATATGTTTTGCATATAGAAGGCTGGGGTTTGCACTTTTGCACTTTCAACCTATGTACACTGACATCAGAAGCACCCATCGAGGACCTGATGGTATAAATGCAGAAGATGAAGTACAACGTAATTAGATTGACCAGGACGATAAGGCATCATTCACATCATGCCGTTTTTGATACTGAAGAACTGTTCTTCAGAACATGTGACAATAGAGACGTTGTTGGTGTTCGTGTTCTCGTCAACATGAACTTAGCCATGAGCTTTGATTCGCTCAAATACCTAACAACCTGAATTGGATGCTTACATTTGAATAGATGTGGCTAGTTGCTGGCAGTTTCTATAGTCATCGTCTACGCACCAACATCCAACTACGATAAAGAAGAAATTGAGAAGATCTACATGCAGCTGGAGAAGTTCTATAAAGAAGCCACACCTTCTACAAGGTGATTGTCAGTGATTTTAATGCCAAGATAGGTCCAGGATGGTCCCCTGAAAACCTCCACATAGGGTCCCATGGCATAGAATGGAACCATCAGAGTGAGAGATTTTCTGAGTTTATCATGTTAACCAAGACCATCCATGGTAACTCGCAGTTCCAGAAGGCAGAATCTAAAGGTTGGACATGGGAGTCTCCCAGTGGACAGTTCCACAACAAAAATTGACCACATCATATTCAATTGACAGTTTTGCTTGACTGATGACACTGTTGTCCCAAAATTCCAAACAGAATCAGACCACCATCTCCTTTATGCAAAATTCTACTTCATAGAGCGGGAAGGAAGGACTGCAAAGTTTAAGAAAATAACTCCCAGAATGACCACCAACTGGGAGCTCTTTGGCAATATTGCGGCAATTATGGGAAGATGCCTTCATTGACAACATCAACGAGGGATAAGATTTGCTGGCTCAGCACCTTTATGATTGTGTGAGGAACGCCAAGAGAGAGAAAGCCACAAAAAGACACCTGTCTTTGGAAACTATTGAGCTCATTTGCCAATGTGATTTTGCACCAGCCTCATGTAATAGCAAGCTAACATCCAAGCTCACAAAGTTGTGCAGAGAAATGATAAGGGAAGACCTCAAAGAGAGAAGAACAGCAGTGTTGGCCAATGTGGAAGAAGGCAGGAAAAGTATTCATATCACCTGCCTGCACTTCACCAACGATAAGACCAAGATGACTGCCCTCTGATGTCCTGATGAATCTGTCACATCTTCCAGAAGGGCAATGGGAAAGGTTATCCATGACTTCTACTCAGATCTCTTAATAGCTACGTCCACTTGCCCACATAACAAATTCCACAGGATGGATATGTTGTTCCCAGCATTCTCTCTCCTGAAATCCAACACGCCATTTTGTTGGTAAAGAAGCATCCAACACCTGGTCCAGACAAGGTCAGACCCGAATAACTGAAGAATCTGCCACCAGTACTCATCAATACACTGGCTTGGCTCTTTACTTGCTACCTGTCTGAATGCATGGTTCCATCCCAATGGAAAGCCAGCAGGACCATCCTGTTGTACAAAAAGGAAGATATCCACAACATTGGCAACAATCGCCCGATCTGCCTGTTGTCCATAGTCTACAATTTATTCACTTAAGTTGTCCTGAATAGGATTGGCAGAACACTAGACAAAGGACAATCATGAGAGCAAGCCGGGTTCCAAAAGAATTTAGCATGATCGACCAGATCCAACGGTGACCAAGCTCATTGAAGTTTCACGAGAATTCAAGATGCCTCTTAAGATGAGAGTTCAAGAACAGCCAACACTGTTCTCTCTTTGAGGTCTTCTTTTATCACTTCTCTAACATTCATTGATTTAAAAAAGGCCTTTCATTCTGTTGAGATTGATGCGGTCATCGAAGCCCTAGCCAGTTTCCAAACTCAATACATCAGGATCCTCTGTGAGCTGTATTATGGATTCACCACCAGGATCGTATCATTCTACAAGGAAGTGATCATCGACGTGAAGAGAGGGGTTCGGCAGGGTAACACCATCTCACCAAAATTCTTCAGTGCCACCCTCAAGAACATCATGGGACAACTGGAATGAGAAGGAATCGGAGTGAAGATAGACAGTCGGCAACTACACCACCTCCACTTTGCTGATGACATCTTTCTCATAACACCAAATATCAGCCAAGCGGCATGAATGCTGGCTGACTCCGTGAGTGTGGAAAGGTTGGACTGCAGCGGAATCTCACCAAGCCAATGTTCATGAGAAAATAACTAGTTCCTGATGTTCCATTTGCCCTCAATGGAATGAACATCTCCAAATAAAACAGTTATGTGTACCTAGGTAGAGAACTCAACATGAAGAATGACCTGGCACCTGAACTGCACAGGAGGAAGAGAGCAGCATGGAATACCTTCAAGAGTATCAAAGAAGTGTTAAAGAGGACGAAGAACTTCTGACTCTGGGCACATCTTTTCGACTCTCTATTCTTCCTGCACTAACATATGCCTCAGAGATCTTGCCCTACACAAACAGGATGAGAACGCTATTTGGGTATCCCAAAGAAGAATGGAAAGAGCTATGCTTGGAGTATCACATTACACTCAAGTGAGAGTAGGAATCTGGAATTCTGACCTTAGTCAATGATCAAGAATCAGGGACGCTGTCTCGTTTGCCAAGGCGTCGAAAATCAGATGGCCTGCCCACATACTGCAATTTAGAGATGACCACTGGACTAGAGCTGTTACCATCTGGATTCCACAGGATATCAAAAGAACGTGTGGCCGCCCACCTATGAGATGGTCAGACTTCTTTGCCAAGACCCTGAATGAACAATTTGAGGCTCTTTATGTTCCTCGAGCAAGCAGACACCATTGGGCTATACTAGCACATGACAGGGATGAATGGAGACGTTACTGGTGCCCGCTCAAACAGACCGACAAACAATGGGATGACAAGTGATACAAGTGATACCACTGGAGTCAAGGTTATGAAGTACTAAATTCATTTATTTATAAATTTTTATTTATTTATTCTGGTGAGGGGGCACATTCAGCAGTACTCCTGACTTTGTGCTCAGGAATATTACATGAAAAGCATATGCTTCAGATCGCTGAACTATCTCCCTTGGTCCTATGGCTAGCTTTATCACAGAATGGCAAGTTGTTATACATTAAGAACAAAAAAGGTAAAACTTTCTAAATGGAATCAAAATGTATTTTTTTCCTCTATCCATGATGTTTACAAAGCTCTAAGACATATTGAAATATGTTATTTTTTACTTTTAATGTTATTTTATTTTTGTTTTGTCAATTTCCTAATATAATTACCTTGAAGTCTAACATACTTAAAAATTAACTGTAGAGTCCACATTCAAATTCTAATGTTAATAGAACAACTTATTTTATGCTTAAATAATAATTTTAAATAGTATTATAAAAAAGACACAATATAACTTTATTGTTTATGATGGCCTTTAAAATATGGTACTGCTATGTGACTATTGACTATGTGTCACTTGAACATAATTATTATAATATGATTAGGCTTTTCTTTTAATGGTTGTTTATATCCTTAATTTCCCACATACTGTACAAATCTTATTTTTATAAGGTTAATTAGAATTACTCTGTCTAGGAGACTAGCATTCTTGCTATTTAGGATTTTTAATCAGATTATAATGATCACTTCATATTATGCCTTTGAAATTACAGACAATTCTGTATGTCCTCCATTACCATATTTTAAGCCTTAAGCTTATAAGTAATACATTAAGAAATAATCAGATCATCAGATATCAAACTCAAGTATAATTCAGTAACTAGAATATGACACAATTAGTTTATTGTGTTTGTTACATGGAAACACATTTTAACATTATAGCTGGGTATATTGTAAAAGAATAATCCAAAATGTCAGGAGGAAAATGGAGCTTATAAGGGAATTTAATGAAATAAATAGTTATATATGATTTAAAAAATAACTACATATATAAACAGACACATTTCTCTGACATAACCACAGAAATTTTTCAACAATATATTTACACGTAAAGTGTATAAGTTTGTGTGAATTCACAGTATCTTTTATGGGATACTGAAATAATCCTATAAATATTTTCTTATAAACTCTACATTAATTCCACATTACGCAGGTGGAACAATGTCCTAAATTAGAGTCCATAGTCCTACTCCTCATGAAGGTCAAATTTCTCTGTAATTTACAGTACCCTTTTAGGTAAACATTCCTTAACTTGCCATTCTAATGATGGAATGGTAGAAACACAAGCTATCTTTCTTGTTATATCTCCTATTGCTTTTTTTTTAACACAAATCCATACTGATTGAATAATTAGTTGATTTTTTTCACCATATTCACATTTTACCTCTGTTCATGCTGCCACTTTACCCCTTTACTCATTGAACTAAGATGTTATGAATTGCTAGTGTCAATATAAATAATATGGTGACAAGGATAGAATCTGAGGTGGTAGCAGGCAAGCTAAGTGCTCTACTATCTCTCTAGTGCCTTACTGACAACATTTATGTTATTCACTGTGCCTTCCATTGACATATCTCTAGATAATGCACAAAATTCTAGTACTCTATACTGCCTTTTAATATATATATATATTTTTAACTACACACCCATCACCTACAAGGAGTGGTAATTTTCATGGTTTGTTTGAACCCCCAAATCTACAGTCACAAACAATGAAGAAAAAATGAAAATTGATTTATTTTGACTGTACAAGTTTTAATTATTCTAAGACATGTCAGTTTGAATTCAATTAGGATTCTATTGGGTTAATATAATTGAACTCAATTAAGAGTGACTTTTAAGTGGCTGTGTATAAGATTCAGTATTAGAACACTTGAATTGCACTTATGAGGCCATGGGTATGACTCCCATCACTGTAAAAAGAAAAAATTAAGTTATATAAAAATGTCTTAAAATAATTCATTAACACATGCAACCAGAATTCATATTTCAAGCAGGGTATAGACTGATTTCATCCAGTGGTCAAACTTTACTGTCAAATATATTTCCATCTGTCTATTCTATGTTGCCTTCATGCTAAAGCTGTTTAACTTGCTGGCAAATAGGTGGCTGACCAGAGCCATCAGAACTGTTAGATGGACGAGCTCACCTTTGAGAAGAGAAAGTAAGAACAAGAGAACAAAGGTGACAGAGAAGTTCACAACTTGGTTAGAACAAGGGATACATTTTTTTTCTAAATTTTCAACAACTCCTTCCATATGTGTCATTGATCAAAAAAGGTTATTTTCCTATTTCTAAACTAATCACTGGTAAGGTGATGTCCAACCTCTAGAGTAGAGCGTAAGGCAGTTTCTACAAGGCAATTGGCTATGTAGAAGAGGTTGTACTATGAAAAATCTGAAGTTGTATTTAGTGATATCCTGGTAATAGAAATTGTGTAAGCAAGTATAGTGTTCATTACAGATGGACAATAAGAATGTCATACCAGGATATTTTCAATGTTTTATTCAGGTCAACTCTGTATTTTTATTATTGGTTGTGACTTTTGGAAACAGATCTGTGATAATTCATTAGGATGTTAATATATTATGATGTGCCTTCCGTGATTATTGGCTGATTCACTGCCATCTGGTCAGGCAAGAGATAGATTATACAAAGCAAAAAAATAAGAAAATTAGATAATAGAATAAAAACTATATAAAATAAGATTTATAAATTATAAGTTAGCTATCTTCTTTTGGGGGTATGATAAAAATTCCATTTTACATACTTATAAGAAGGACTAAAATCTTAACATATTTTAAGTCATTTTTTTTCAGAATACTCAATCTCGCTATAATGATTATGTTATTTTAATGGCTAAGTAGGCAAATTGACCTTTTCTCTATTCCTTTTAAAATTTTTGTTCTTTAATACCTCATTAACACTTTATTATGTCAAAATTTAAAATGGGGATAATTCTTTTCCCACCCCTCAAATTGCTCAGCACGCTGAATTTTAAAAAATAACATAAGAAATATATCATCTATGCACATGAGCTGTATAAGAGCTATTATAGTATCACATTATATTGTTGGTTCTTTCTTTAAATGGCTGAGAATATAGACTTCTCTGTTATTAGAATCACTGATCTTTTACAGTGGGAAAAACTATTAAGGACTTAATAAAATTATTCCTCTTTGCATACCAGATATACATATATCCCTGTCTTCTTTCCACCCTATTTCCTAATAAGGTTGTATTGTAAATTCAATAAGATTAGTAGTATTTATATTATTGTTACCTGTCAACTAAAGTAAGAGCTGAGTACTGTGTCATGGTATCTATAAAAAAATATAGATAGAAAAAACTATCAATGTTTTTATGTCAGAATATGAGTAGAACAGATATTTTAGTCCCAATTTATCTTTTCTCTGTTCAAAAATCATTTTATGCATCTTGGATGTAATAATTGGTAAAAATATGTCATTCACTTTCACAAAATTGCAACTTTCATATTTTTTTGCTTTGTGTACTATTTGACTTTAATAAGTCTCTGATGTATTTCCCCTGTTTCCACCTTGTCTTTTGGGTTGCAAATGGTTTTACTTTCATTTGTTAATTTTATAGTTACTATTAAGACATTTTATGTTGCATTGTCTTTTAACACATTTGTACAATCACATCTTAAGTTTTTTTTAATGTCTCAAATGGTCAAATCCAATTAATTCATTTAGTTGAACTTGTAAAATCTCTGTAAAGCATGCTCACTTGTTCTTTTGTTCTCTTCCTATGTAGATCTTGAGGTCACTTTTAAAGTTCTTTTGAAATAGTGTGATGTTTGGTGGAAGTGTTAAATATAATTAAGTTAGTCTCATGCAAGGATAAGTCTATTGTAACCATAGCCAAGCAGGTAGAGATCATTGTGTTGGGTTGAAAAAACAGAAAAACTAAGATTAGGGTTCCATGGATATAATCTATCAGAGGTGCAGAAACCATACCAAGATTATTCTTTTCTAAATAATAATAATAATTACTGTTATAATTGTGTATTCAGGTAAGACAAAAATATTACAATCCACTTTGTGTTCAATGCAAAAGTGACTCAACCAATAGGCTGCGAAAAGTCAATATTCCCAAATATAAAAGGCAAAGAATTAAAAACTTTTTCCCCTTCAGCAAAATAATTATGATTGGTTTATAACACTCCAAATTACCAACCATAACTGTCTTTTGCTGTATTTAATTGCATCCAATTTCTTAGAACTGTTGCGAGATAATATATGTGAAATGCTTCTAGAAAGTACTCATCAACAAATGTTATGTTTTATTAGTAACTTTGCAAGTTTTTCTAATAAAAAGAGTGCATACCAGAGAACTGGAACCTAGAAAAAAATCTTCTTTTTCATTTTAGAACTTCATTTAAATCTGCAAACACAAACAAATTATCACTTTCTTTGTCTCCATACCATTTGAACCACAAAAACTCACCTATCCACTTACTTCATCTGCTAATATTTTGGTTTTATATCCTGAGTTAAAATGTGAGATCATTCTCCCCCAATTTAATTTTTTTGACAGTGAATATTTATACTAAATTTAAATTAAGTGTAAAAGAGCAGATTGATAAGAACACCAAAAACCTTGTAGATCAACCAATAACACCAGCTGTCCAAATTATTCTACAGCATTGCAAAGGTTCCTCTAAACTGCATATTTATTGCTGGATACATTCCATCCATATGACGTACAAATTTGAGATTTATACTTTTAAACATAATAAGATGGAGTTCTGCCATGCCTACTGGGTGATAAGTAAATGCATACACAACCAATTTGGTTTAAATCTCAGTCCATAATATTTTTGCATTAATCTTAGGCCATACGACTCTTTTTTAGATGAAGTACTTATAATTCTAAAATGTACAGTCTCTTTTCTATACTTCTCAAAGTTCATAAAAACTCAAAGAGCCTTAATCTTATAAGAAATATGATTATCATTTTTTTCTTTTATGCATTGTAGCATCCTGATAAAACAAAGATATTTATTTATACAGTGACTCTAAGTAATATTTGATTGCCAAGAATCAAGATAGTATGTAAAATGTATATTTAAAGTCTATTCTATTCCTCTTATAGCCATTTTTTAAACAAACAAGGAAAAATATGCAGAATAATATCACATTGTAGTTATTGGTTACACTTTGGATAAG
The DNA here is from genome assembly GCF_027595985.1 of Sorex araneus. Classification (NCBI taxonomy): domain Eukaryota; kingdom Metazoa; phylum Chordata; class Mammalia; order Eulipotyphla; family Soricidae; genus Sorex; species Sorex araneus. Next base: position 231,571,542 of record NC_073313.1, on the reverse strand, counting down.
AGAAATCTAATTTTAAAATAGAAAATATTGCTTAGAAGTGGTGCTAAGAAATCATTTAAGAAATGTTTTAGCTAAAAGAAATTTTATTTTTTTGGGGATGCATGTCATAGCTCAAAGAAAGACTAGGGAAGAGTTGTTTGTTGTTTTAATCAATAGATATGCATGTTTAATTAGTAAATATTATTCACCATGTAAACAAAGGTTCTGCAAATGCTCTAGGGCATTGTTTCCTCTTTTAAATAATCCTTTATATAATTTTTATAATACCTAAGATAAAAGTAAAGAAGGTAAATATTACTATCAATGCCAAGTAGTCCCCAATTATTATGTTAAAAGACAATTTTAAGAATTTACATTTAAAGTGGTTTTACTATCATGACAAATAATCAGTTGCACTTGAGGTGATTACAGTGTTGAGAAAATCTAACTTTGAAATTTCTGCATTATTAGTGCTACTATTGTTTTAGAGTATTCATATTATGCTCCTGAATTTGTTCAAGGTTAGGCTTATCTGCTCTTCAGTAAGTCTTTGAAATTTAACTGCAAAGTTAATGTGATTTTAGTAATACACCAGTTTCATTCTATTTATAGATTTATAATGCTATTCTACTTTTATTACCTTAAAATACACCCTCCTATGGAATGTGCTGCTGAGTAATATATTCAAACTTCCTATTTTTTCCTGACTGTATCTTCAATCAATTTTTATTTCCACAAAGTATTTGTGAAAGTAGAATGTCCTAAACTTAGGTTGTGACCAATATAATAATTTTCAAATAGAAAATATTAGAATCACTACAATCTATAATTAGATGCAATTCTTTAAATTTTTTATCTTTTGTGTACGATTTTAATGACTAAAACACATTTATGAATACTAGACATTTATAATTAGTAAATATGCAAGTTGAAGTCCACTGAGTAAATATTTGTTTTATACAAAGAGTTTAAACATGATTGACCTAAAGATTCTCATAACCATTTAAGTTTTCACATTGTTTAACTTTGTTATATAAAAATGTATATATGTAAATATATACATATAAATTTTTAAATTTTTCCCTTCCCTAAAGGATAATAAGATTTTTATTTACCAAGCACACAGATTTGTCTTTTACATTTAATTTAGTGTCCCAATATATTGCATTCTTTAGCAAAAATTGGTATTTTTCTTTTCGAATAAAGTACTATAATTTTCAACTAAGCATATTTTTAAAAGCTTTTTTTCAACACTAGGCTGACTGATTTTCTTATCTGTGACTTGAAGTTCATTTTTTCAAGTTACGAACCAGATTTTAATTTAATTTTAAGTGCTTTGTGAGCTGATAGAACTTGAAAGGCTACTATGATTCTATTGAATCAGCTAGTCCCCTAGATTTCCCACCAACCTTCATGCAATGAATATGCACTGTTAATATAGTTCTAGACAATATTTGGTGCATATTATGGTTATTGTTGTTCCTGTTGATGTCATTTTATTGCTATAGACTTTTGACTTATAATAATAATCACAAAATGAACAGAAGCCAGAGCTGTGTAACTAGAGACTTTTTCTTTTTAACAGCTGTTGTCAGCTCTGGTGTGTAACTTGTAATGTTCAATCCTTTTCCCAAAATAACAATATAGATTGTTAGAGGTATAATTAGGTTCAAGAAGTTTTCCTCCATTTGTTGTTTGTAATTTAATATTATTGTATTTGTTTAAAGTAGGGTAGTAAGTGAATATATTTGTATGTATCTGCTATGTCAGAACTTTGTTTTTACCACGTTATAGGACAGAGGCTGGAATAGTTTGCATTCAGTCTATAGTTAATGAATAAATGAACATATACCTGAATAAAAAATAAAAATCATGTATTTTTTTATAATGGGGACATTGTGGGTGCTAAATGTTCACTGATGAAGATATGGGTGTTGGAACATTGTATTACTAAAACCCAATCATGAACAAATTTGTAGCTGAGTATTTCACGATGACTCAATTAAAAAATAAATAGATTAACAAAAATAAATAAATAAATAAAGTTGAAACCTGATCTCGGTTTGGCCTCCTGTGGGAGATATATATTTTTTTCTTAAGTTTTTTTTTTTATTAAATGGTTTAAATACAATTTTTCATGTTAACATAGGTCAAATCATATAATAATCACAAATTGGTTTGTACAGAATTTTGAAAAAATTATTGAGTCAGTTACATTTACAAAGCTTTCATGATTGAGTTTCAGTAATACAATGTTCCAACACCTATCTCTCCACCAGTGTACATTTTCTACCACCAATGTCGCTAGTATCTCTCCTGCCACTCCCACCCCACTCCACACCCTGTCTCTATGGCAGACACTTTCCTTCTTATTCTCTCTCTCTACTTTGGGACAAGATCTCAAGGTCTTTTAAATGATTTACTAATGTATTGTTTGGCTATGACTAAGTCAGAAAAGTACTAAATTGGGTGCTAAGATGAGAAAATGTCTATATATGCTACTATATAAGAAAATAATTTCTGTCACAAATAGGAATATTTATGATAGAAACTTCTAAAACATAATCACAAAGAATATAAATAAAAAATAGCTGTAACAAGGTAACACAAGCACACATTGTTTAAATTTTATTTTATTGAATCACTGTGAGATACAGTTACAAGCGTTCATGTTTGAGTTACAATCATACAATATTCAAACACCAACCTCTCCACCATTGCACATTCCTCACCACCAACCTCCCCAATATACCCTCCTTTTCTATCCTCCCCCTTCCTCCCTGGCAGATAATTTCCCACAAAGCCTCTCTCTACTTTTGGGCATTATGGTTAAGCACACATTTTAAAAGCAGATGTACAGTTTTTCAACCTTAGGAGTGACCAACATTTGCATTGACTCTTGCCGAAAAAAAAACATATTATTAAACTACTACCATATAGGTAGGAAAATTATTTTTCTTTAAGTATAAATATATTAATTATGATCAACCTATATATTTTTTATATTTTATTTTGGAGAGCAATGGAATAGCCTTAACAGTATTAATTTTAACAGAGTTAACTTGTATCTAAAAAAAACTCCAAATGATTATTTGTTCTCAGTGGTTTCATTCTCTAATCAATTTAGCTAATGTTCTATATGTTGTGTAAGTTTGAGCCAATAATAAATGGATAATTAAAGGATCATATCTAAAGTTTATGACTTGCATAACTTTTTCCTCCTTTAGATACTGACTTGATTATAGCATTGCTTATCTTAATAGAGGCAAATGAAGGTCAAAGCAATTTCTGAAAGTTTTAAGGGCTTAGATCATCACTATTTACTAACACTTTTTGCCTTGTTTTCAATTTATAAAAATTGTTTATTAGATTTGTTTAGATTACTTAATTTTATGCATCGAATATCTGGATTTTTATTAATTTTCACTGCTGTTAGATCCTGAACACAAGCCTGTAAAGTTTTGGGGTTTATTCTGCAAAATATTATTAAGAAGAAGGAACTAAACATGATATCTCAGAGTTTTTGACCATTTCTGTTGCACTTATTATTTTTCTTTGTTAACTTGGGTTTTATATTTGTGTATCATTTTCTTTGTCTATGGGGATTAATTATAAATATTATTACAGAGATTGGCAATTTAGGTTCAAAGTAGGGCACATGTCAGAATCACTCTGAAATGGGGCATCCTTTACCACCAACAAAGTACACAGAACCTTTAAAAATTATAGCATTTTACAATTGAGGATTGAAAAACAGAAATGTTGCTTTGTAAAAATGACTTTTCTTTTTAAGGAAGGAGCTCCCAAGTGCTCAGGACACCTAAGGACCCTCTATTGATTCTCAGCCAACTGAACCAATGGCTCACTATGAAGGTCCAGACATGCTGTGCTGCTGTGGATCTGAGGTGCCGGGAATTACCCAACTACCTAAACCACTCTGCCAGTAAGTACTGTACCCAACAATTCTCCTGGGGATGGGGGAGATGGAGGTGAAACAGAGTAGGTCACTTTCAAGACTTGCAGTTTCCCATGTATTGTCTCTAGTACAGAGAATGACATTTCTGAACAACAATAATAAATTGTACCATATCTTGGTACTTAAAAATTGGTCTGAGGAGGCTGGAGAGATAGTACAGCAGGTACAGTGCCTTCTGTGCATGCAGTCAACCCAGATTTAATCCCCAATACTCCACATGGTTCCCTGAGCCCTACAAGAAGTAAGCCCTAAGCACAGCCAGATGCACACCCCTCCTCCCCCCTCCCCCGCCAAAGCAATCCAACTTAAAGGTCTTAGAATGTTGTTGGTTATTTTTAACACAATGTCAATAATTAGCAATATCTTTAGTCGGTTTATATATTGGGTTGCTAAATTTTATTAGCTTGCATACAACAAAGCTCAAATACTGTTTTTCAACTATGCTATTTTTTAAGTGTTTGTACTCAACTTAGAAAGTAAAAGGTGAACTTCACAAAATATTTCACTCCCCTTTAAATCTCACTTTATACCATTTCCTAAAGTAAAATATTTCACTTATAAAATGATAAGAACTCCTCTTACATAGAAGTAGAGCATGTTTAGAAAAGAAACGGTATGAGACACATACATTGAAACATGGTTTTGACATTTTTTAGTAAACAAAAATATAGATAAGTTAAATGGATAGTTATTTTCATAGGGTCAAAGATTAATTATGTTTATTTGAAAACTGCTTATATTACTTTGGATGTATGAAGCAACAAACAAACAAAAACAAAATTAGATTCTTTGTATGGATCTATTTTAGAAGAAATGTGTACTTCCCCAGTGTTTTTAAGTGTTTATAACTTGGATAGCTCCCAGTATGCACCATTTTCCTATTCCTGGAACATCAATCACTTTCCACACAGCACCTGGACTTGAAATTATGCTTCAAATTAATATGCTAAAAATTTAAAAAAATAATTTCAAAGAGTAACCCAAATGCTTCTTACTTTGTAATGAGAGACAGGAAGAGAAAATTCCTTATGTGTCTATATGCTTTTTTTCTGTAATTTGTCTAAGCCCTGCCAGGACTCCATTAAAACCTACATATCCATACAATTGGTTAGTTACTCTTTTTGGTGATGTTCCTGTATATCACTTCTTACACCCTTTTCTGATAATAATTGTGGTTTAATATTCCAAAGATTTTACTATTCAATAGTGAGCCTAAACAAAAAATTAAAATATGCTTTTATTTTCTACTTTAATGAAACATTTGTACGAGCAGAATTATTTATACCCACTATCTATCCATAATTTTATGTTAATAATTTTCCATAAGGACCTGCTTCTTTTTATTTACTAGTTTAAAGAATAATTCTATGAAATAAAATTCTGTTATATAAAATTAATCTATCTAATTTTCATATTTCTATTAGAAAAAATCAGTTATATTAGAATATTCATGCATTTCTTATCATTGAATCTTAGGTCATTTAAGTTGAATCCTGAGGAATAAATAATCAATGTTAAATTACTCAATATTAAAGTTTAATAAAGTATTTCATAAAATTATTTTTATCATAAAGATGCTTTATATATTTGAAAGTTTCCCTTTGAAATTAACCAAACTATTAATGTCTTTCTTTGCTCTAGAGGAAATGACAAAGCAGCTTAAAAAGTTGTGTGTGCCTTTAGAACTAACAAGTAAATATACTAAATAGAATCATTATTTATCAAGTACTCACCATTTGGCAAATTCTTTTACATAAATTCTTTTACTTAGTTTTTTACAAAAGTAGCTTTAGATTTAACATTAACTTTTCTAACTTAGCCTATGCAGAAACTCAACCAGAGAGAATATTAGTTTTCTAAATACTATAGCCAGGAGGCAGGAGAACAGAGATTTTAATGTTGAACTGTTTTATATGTAGCCCCCTCATTGCTCTTTCCAGAACATCATGACACTTAGGGTTTTGATTTTTGAAATCATATGGCTTAAATGTTTCGTGTTTACATGGAAAACATGTGTAAACATGGGAAAACATATTTACACATTGGTAAGACACTGGTGGCTTATGTGCTATCCTCAGGAGCTGGCACTCTAAGAACATGTTCCACTTCCTTATTTCTGGTTGAAGATGCAAACTCAGTGACTAAATAACTGAATCAATATGAAGGACAGAAGATGATGCTGGAAGCCATGCAGCTGGTATAGAGCACAGCAGCAAAGCACGGGAAATTGCCCTCTTATTTGGTCTGTTCTGTCTTTTCTGACCCATTGACCTGAAACATATATAATCTTTCTGCAGTTCTAGTTCTTTATTTTTTGTACTGTGAGCATAGTAAGGTTCATGTCCTAGAGAGTTGTTGCAAAAAAGTCAAACATGGTAAATATTTAAATATTATTTGCAAATTATGAAACAATTTATAGTACAAATATTGTAAGATCTATTGAAACACACTTAAGGGCCCATAGTTCAAAGTACACATAATGTGCAGTAACTTTTATAATAAAAGTCATTCAGGGAAATGATATGTGACATACCAGTTAGTCTTTACTGGATCAAAAATGTGTGGCTGGCTGTAGCTCAAGACAAGTCAGATTTGGTTACCACACAACAGAGGGTGATGAAGGGACTCTCTCTGGGTGGTTCAGGGCATTTACAGAAATTAAGATATCCAGCTCTGGTTTGACAACTCCCATTTTCATCTAAAACATTTGATTAACATTCTGCTTTAAAGAGGGCAATATGTATTCCTCTGATTTACTCTAGATTCTGTGAATTTGTACAAATCAAGTAATGAAAAAATGGTAGTTCATCTAATTGGTCTTAATGTGGATTATCAAAATTGCAGTTAATTTAGTTAACTTTTAATTTTTTATGATCTTTAAAATTCTGAAATATTTAAAATTCTAAAACTTTGATGCAATAAGAGCTCCAATATAAAGCAAGTACAGTTAAATGATTGACCAATGTTGAAAAATGGGACACAAATTAATATCTAGTAATGATTAGAAAATTTAGCACTGAAGTACAGTATATTAATTTTCAGTTCAATAATTGTAGTACTGTAGCTCTGTCGTCCCGCTGTTCATTGATTTGCTCGAGCGGGCACCAGTAACGTCTCCATTGTGAGACTTGTTACTGATTTTGGCATTTCGAATATGCCACAGGTAGCTTGCCAGGCTTTGCCACGTGGGCAGAATACTCTTAGGAGCTTGTCGGGTTTTCTGAGAGGGATAGAGCAATCGAACCAGGGTTGGCCACATGCAATGCAAACACCCTACCTGCTGCGCTGTTCAATAATAGTTCAATAATTAGTGTATAAAATTTCTTTAGGTGAACCTTCAGCTCCAAGCAGATGTGTTTTATAAAATTTCCATAAATTTGGGGCCAAAGAGATAGTAGTGGGGATAGGTAGCTTGCTTCACAGACAGTTAACCTGGCTTCAAACTCCAGCACTACATATGGTCCCCTGAGCCTACCAGGAGTGATAACTGAGCACAGAGCATGAAGTAAGCTTCCGGGAGCTTTGCCAGTTGTGTCTCTCCCCCAAAAAAACTTCCCTGAGAATTGATCTTGGACTTTGAAGATCACAATGTCTTATTTAGGAACAACTCTGCTTTTCAAAGTGTCATAATGCATCACTCTTAGAGTCTTCTTCAAGGCAGTTCTGGGAGGCAGGCAAGGCAGGACTCACTATTGAGGACCGTGGGCTCAGAAAAGTTGTACAGACAAGGCAGGATTTAGTATGACAGAACACTGGGTTTAGATAGGTTTTACATTCTCTACAATATTATAGAGACAGGAGGTATCATAGCTGGGGCATTTAGTTAATAGCTACTAATTATTCCATGCTGCTTCTTTAAGAAGAGGGGCCTCTTTAAGAAGAGGAGCTCGTTTGCATCTTTGACATAGGGGACCTTAAGAATAATCCAGTAACCACTTCATGCAGAGCAAGTTAAAGATTAGATATTTAAGTAACAAACAAAAATGACTTGCCTGATATTTTTATTCTAGATTTAAATTCCTTTTGAAGCCAAAGAAAATTTTTAGTTTAAAGCTTAAAAATACGAAGTAAAGAGTCTAATCCTTCTCAACTCAGATTGTAAATAATCTCTTTTCTAACCTAGTGCCTCTTCATACCCCCTCTTGTCTAGCAGGATTGTAGAGAGTGTTGTTTTTGAAGTTCCATCAATCTATTAAACATTAGACAGAAGGTTTTAGGAAACAGGCCATGTGTATTGTGACGTACAGTCCTGGAAAGAAAAATGATCAATCTGTGTATTTGCCTTTTAACTAGTTGTAGACAAGTTGGCCACATCCTTGGCACATTAATGAATTCTGTCATATCTCATCTCCACTGCTCTCTTATTATATGAATTCAGATCTCTGTTTGGCAATAAAAATAAAGACACTGATTTAAGTTTCTACTTCTAAGCTATGGCTCCTGGTCCCTAATAATCAAGAGACTGGCTACCATAAGGAAAGAAAAAAGTTTTGCAATGTGACTTGTAATATAAAACTTGAACTAGATTTTAAATGGAATTTTCTGTAAGTCTATTTGCAAGTTTTTTTCAAATGTTTTCTTTCAGCTAGTATGTGAGTCTACATCTCCCTTGAACTACTTTTCATCTTCAAAAAAAAGGCTTCAAGATATATGCGAGATTTTGGATGCTAGTGATAATATAGGGACTTTCTCATTATTTCATGGATTTAAATATAAATTACTTAAATCTCCACTAACGTCAAATGTGTGTGATTCATTTGATTTTTCCCGATTTGCCAGAAAGTGATTGAAAATATGGCTCATAAGACACAACTCTGTTTCCCTTACAGTGTGTCTCCATTGAAGAGGCCTTTCTGGAAAATAGGGCTACTTTTCTTAGCATCTGGTCGCTTTTATCTGGCACATTGATTCCTGGCTCCTTTTTTATCTAGGACAGCCTATTTATAAATCAGGCAGAACCACTTAGATCTCTCAATTAGTAGCCCCCTTTCATATTTAAATTACTCTTTAAGTTATGTTCAAGCTCTTCCTAATGACGTGTGTTAAAAATTTAAAGGTTTATTTATTTTAATTCTATCCATTGGATAATGTCAAAGAACAGTGAACAAAGCATTTAAAGAATAAGATACTCTATACAATATCTTGAATAGGCAAAAATAATCTGCACTCAGAAATATGTGTTCATTTTAGTAAAATGTTTCCTTACAAATCTATTTTTCTCTGAAATTTGAGTTCTGTTCTTTTTAATTTAGCACTATAAACAAGTAGTTAGAGAATTCCATCAGTAATCAGTTGGATTGGCTTCAGTTTTATTTTCAAGTATTGTTAGTTACAAAATATTTTGTCTTCTTAATGACTAAGGTTCAATCATTTTGTGGTCTTAGTGGTATTTGCCTTAGAACAATTAAATAATAGATCAATGTAAATGATATCTCTTTGAATGCTGTTGCCATACCTATTGTGCTGTTATATAACAAAAAGATTCTGACCTTTAAAAATCATACACTTTAGCTCAGAAGAGAGAAAATTGACAAGTGAACAGCAGCTATGTATTGTGTTTAATTAATTTCAGGTTGTTCATGTTTTCCAACGTGTATATACTTGAAATTAGGACGCATTTTGTATTTGATCTCTGACAATCACTATTATCAAAAGCCCAGTCTCAAACTGCAGAATTGATGTCAGGTAATACAAAGAAGTTGCACAGGAGAGTGGAAGGTCTTTTAATTTTTAAAACCAAAAAAGTTGTGAGCAGAGATTGGAAAGAGCTGGGGAGTGGAAAATGGAAAATCCTGTACTCATAGAGAAAGTTTAGTTTGCCTCCCTACAGTTTGTGTGAAAGTTCTTCATGATGAGGATAGGGTAATATGCAAAACCTCCTTCATCCCTTAAGCCCAACTTAAAGCAATGGGATAAAAGACATTAAAAATTCTTATTTCAGTTAACTGATCAATATTTTAATAAATGATATTTCAAGAAATGGAATATCACCTCTTCAGGCTAAATGGAAGGCAGAATCCTTCCTTGTTCACACTTCAGAATTAGTAAGTATTATGCAAAGGGAAATGTGTCTTTTAACAACATATACAGTCTTTTCCTAAGACTATATCAGAAATTTAGATAAAATTACAATTTAATAAAATAGTTGAAAACAAGACGTTATGATTTTACATAGGAAAGTTTGTAAAAGAGATTAGACTTTCTCCCATCACTGTTTTGGTTTGCAGATTATTCTAAAACTTTGCAAGTTAAATTATGTTACTCAGTGTTAGAGAGCAAATTTACTTTCCTGAACCAATTTTCAGTCAATGTTATGAGTTATATGTCTATACAATTCTGTGGATGCTCAAAAGTAATATAACTGAAAGCATATTTTCACATGTACTGGCTTAAGACAATACGTAGCCTAGATTTCTAAGTGAAGCTCAAAGTTATTTGATTTCCCTAATGTCTTTATGTCTTTATGAGGGGAAGATTAGCATGTTACCCTTTTTTTCCCTCTCAAATTCTCTTTTAAACTGTATTGGAGGACTGAGGCAGCAAGCATGCTTCCCCCTAGAGAAAACAAACTTTGCTATTCAAATCACTGATGATGGCTTATTTATTTCAGTCCTGGTGTGTAATCTTATTGGCACTTAAATAATGATCCTGTCTTCAAATGTATGGCTTTCAAGTCACTATTTGATGCATTAAAGTCACAGCTGTTGTTTTTATCCATGACATTGTCATTGATTTGGTAAAGAGAACTTTCAGTATTCTTTTAATAAAACAAACAAAACTCCACTTTTAGTAAATTCTGCTAGCTGTCTTGACTATACAGTGACTTTATCAAATGACAAAGCCCAGAACTTTCTAGAAAGTAGAACTTACCTTATAAAGATGAAAAAACATTAACATACACATGCAATAACACAGAGAAAAAGCCTTTAGTCATTACTTTATTAAGCACAGCATATAGCATCACATTATCATTCCTCTTATTATCTTGTTAACATCTAAATAAATGTCACTGGTAGTAGAAAGACTGTTATATGGAAGCAAAGATAAATTAACAAATTTCAAGAGTGTTCTTCTATGTATGCACATCTTTGGGAGAAAGGACAACATATAATCCTAAAACTCAGACCCTACCAGAAGAATTAATATCATCACACAGAAGATATGACCAACAGGAAGGAAGCTACTTAGTAACTTTTAGCAAAAACTCAAACTAGAAATTTTTAAAGCCCTGTTCTGACTTTTCTACAAGCATGAGAACCCAACCTAAATTTTGCATTATGCAAAATTTCTCTGTTAAGGTATCTGTTAATTTCATGATTATGTAAAGTACTTTTTTTCTTCTTATTTTGAGAAAGTTTATTATATCATTGAAAAAATGTGGAGTTTGGAATCAGTAATGTCTGTGTTTAAGTTTTGGCTGTTACTGGGAGCTTCCTGCCCACATAAGACAGCCTCGAAAACTTCCCATGGTGTATCCATATGCCAAAGCCAGTAACCAGCTGAATATCACTCCCCTGACCCTGAAAGAGCCTCCAATGTGGCATCGTTTGGAAGGCTGAGAAGAGAGAGGCTTCGAAAATCTCAGGGATAGGACGAATGTAGAGGTTACTGAGACCGCTTGAGCAACTCGACGATTAACAGGATTTCGTGATGATGATGTGATGATGAAGTTTTGGCTGTATTACTACCATTCTCTCATAAAAAATACTAAATCTTTAATATGGGATAAAATATCACATAATAAATAACCCATAAGCAGATAGTGAATAAATGTTTTCTTTCACCTTCTCTCATTTTTCTAATTAAATAAAATGAGCATTACAATCCCCATGAAAAATTAATTTTCCTCCCATTAATTAAAATAATTTAAGTAATGGAAACTGGTGGGAAAGGATAATTTAATAGAAAATTATGATATTAAGAGTGACAAAATAAGTACAAGCACATTTCAATGAAATAAAATTATTTGGGGATAATTATTCCAATTATAGCTTAAGATCAGTGCCGAATCTTCTGATAGCTAGCAGCCACTGATGAATTTCTTTCCAAAGACTATTTAAACACTTTAAAGACTATTAAAAGATTATTTAAACAGAGGGGAATAAAACGCAACCTTGTTGAAACCTAGGACAGTAACTCTGAGGTGATTTTTACTCACCTGGGGCCAACAATATTGGCTAACAAGGCAGGAGTTTACAAGAATATATTTTATTTGTGGGAAGGGCACACCGAGCAGCACACTGAGCTTACTGCTGGTTCTGTCAGGGATTATTCCTGGCAGGGTTGTGGGGACCATATTGGGTGTCAGGGATCAAATCTATGAGAATCCCATGCTAGGCCCAAGCACTCCACCTTCTATACTGTCACTCCAGACACCACAGCCTTTTGAAGCCGTGCACTGTAATTTTAGAAATTAAAGAAAAGCTTTCTACCACCCCTCCTTTTCATGCACTCCCTCTTGTAAAAGACAGGATACGTTGACAAATGATGAGGAACAATGTAATTGGCCAATAATCTGAGATAATTTATGAATCATTGGTGCATTCACATGATGGAATGTTATTTGGCAATTGATGTCTTCCTATAAGACAGTTCTCAACATTCTTAAGAGCCCAGTTTCTCCAGTTATACCTGGAAATGAATTTTCTCCTTATTATTTACTGAACCAGGTATCTTTGGTATATTGTTTTTATCCATGAAATAGAGATTAAAATGATATGATGTCATGGGTTTGTTTTAAAAATTAAATTATACGATGCATAAAAGTGTACTTCTCAGATGCTGCCACAGGATAAGTTCTCCATATATTTTAACAATAGTTATTATCTTTGAAAGTATAGGTAATTTTTATGGTATAAGATTAAATAGAATTCATTTATCTGTGCCTGTATAAAATTACTGTCAAGCATGCATGTAATATGCATACATCAGAATTGTAACAGTGCTTATTATAAGTCATTCTTCTGTATAATTTTGCACATTTCCAAAATTGTTGATAATATACATTTTTTCAGCGACAGGAAAAGCAAATTGGTACCTAAAGCATTTCAAAATATAGAAGATCTTACATAAAGCCTACCTGAATCAGAAGAGACAATGAACAAACACTTGCAGAAGGAATGGGTGAGTGAATGAATGAGAGCTAGTTAAAAGTAATCATGTCAAAGAAATCATGATAAATGCTCCCAAGGCATGACTTTCATCCAGAAAATTCTCTGCTCCCAATCTTTCAAATTCTTATCTGAAACCAAGAAAATAAATCCATAGTCCAAAAGTGGCTTTAAAGTTCTTTGTGACCTGGTTGCAAATCACAGCTACTTTCTTCTTCCAACCCCTCTATCTTATTTTCCATGTGGTACAGCTTAGCTAAACTACCCAGCACTTCCAAACACAAGGCACTAGTGTCACCTTGATTTCATTCTTTCTGTCACCCAGACTCCCCTACATGCATCTAAAGTTTTGAGAAGCAGGTCAAAGAGTTTCACTAAATCCAGAACAGAATTTTTTCCATTCTTTCCTGCTCTGCAATCCCATAGGAATATATTTTTATATTTAAATATCACTTACTTAAAATTTAGTTATGATAATCTTCCCCAAAGCAGAAAACATGCCTTTCTTAACCCCGTGGGAAGAAGATGAAATATTTCACATTTTTTATGTATGATCTTGTCTTAATTGTTTCATTAAAAACATATGCATGGTAAAAATTCCAAAGGTATAAATGAGATAAATGAGTGTATTTTAAATGGTTTATAAGTAAAATTAAATCTACCACAAATTCTGTATCCAAGACCAGAAGCAAATTTTTAACCATGCCTTTTGTATTCTTCCAGAGCTAATCTATGCCTATAGGAGAATATGCACTATTTAAAATGGAACATGAATGGAACACAAATTAGAACACTTTCCTTGATCTGCTTTCACTTTGGTGTTTTAGATTTAACATTGCATCTAGAAGGTTATGCCATCTGAGTGTCCTTGTATTTTTATGGCTATATAGTATTTTGTTATAGTAATATTCCTTCTAAGTCAACCAACTTTTATTGATAGTTATTTAAACTTAAGCTTCTTTGCAATTATAATGGTACAACAATAAATATTTCTACATGTTGTTTCACACATATGAAAATATACCTGGAGGACTAATTCCTAAATGTTAAATTTTCACATTAATTTTCACGTGAATTTCAAACTCAGTTTTCTTACTGTTTCTTTCAAAATGACCCTATTTCTATTATTGAGAGAGGTGAAATTATGAATTAACTTAAGGGTCGTTGACATGTGTATGATCTTACACGATCCTAAGTAAGAAGCATATACATGATCTCCTTTTAAGTCTGAATTTTTTTTCTTATAATTCTTGTATATTCCTAATTGCATTTTAATTTTTATATTAATTGCTATTTTTACAGACTTAAAGATTTAGAAATTAATTTTAGGCCCAATAATGTAACCTTGTATTATATCTTAACTTATTTTTACTTGTATTTTAGTTTGCAATATCCTTATTACAGTGTTTATTCTGCCTTTATAATAACTAATTGTCAGCTTGTATATTGAGAAAAAGATTAAATTATCTTAGTATAGTAAATGTAGATGCTTCTAATATTCCCATTATTAACCTGTTAAGTAAATATATCTTCATGTTTTATTTTCTTCTATGATCTTGTTATAAAGTATCATTGAGCCGTAGTTGAGACACAATAAGTTACATATATTTAAATTAATGAGCTATATACCTGTGAAGCATCATCTCAATCAAGGCTATCATCCACCCAAATTAATTTCTCATTTCATTTTAGTATTTTCAAATCAAGAGTAGTAACTGATTTTTGATAGTTTTATTAAAAAGTATGATTCACATGGCGTAGAGCTTACCATTCAGAGTTTATGTGGAAGTCTCAGTATGTATTCACAGAGCTGTACACCTCATCAAAGTTTATACTCCCACACAGCATTGTTTGACACTTGTGATTTTACCACATCTATGCCAACAATTTCTGATTTTTTGTATTCTAGTCATCCTAGTAGATGGGTTATCTTATCATGGCTTGGGATTTAATTCTCTAATGGCTAATGGTACTGAGCATCATTTTTATGGTGCTGATGGACCACTTCACTTTTTGATGGGGAGTATCCAAGTGGTGCTTAGGAGGTTCCAGAACCCCATTAGAGATTCTGGGCCAGTTGGGTTAGTGTAAAGACCCAAGGACGCTGCCAGTTTCTGCACTGTCAAGAATACCTGGACCCCCTTAAATGTCGCTATCCTTGTTGCTGGTGGCTTCCTAGGCTGTTCAGCAAGCCTTGGATGGATCAGGTAGTGTTGGAAATCAAACTGGCTCAGGTGCTTGCTGACCTGATCCTGAACTACTGTACTATCTCATAGCCAATGACCATTTTCAATTTTATCGAAAATCCATAATCTGTTTTGGACCTTTTTTTCATTTTGTAATTAGAGCGTTTGTCCTTTTATTATAACTTGTATGAGTTCATTATTTACTCTGAAATGAGTCTATTATCAAATATACGAATTGTAATTATTTTCTTGCATTCTGTGGATAAAATTTTACTTTGTCAAGGGTGTGTTTCAAAACACATTTAAAATTGATGCAGTACAATTGGTATTTTTTAAAAATTTGTTGCTTTTAGTATCATATCTAAGAATCTACCAACCCATCAAAAATAGTATTGACAATAACAACAGTAATAACAACATAAATAACAACTAAATTTACAAGTGAATCCAGAAACATAATTTCAGAGGGTAGATGTACAAGGCCCTAAGTTTGATGTCCAGCATAGCAAAACTCTAATTTACCCTTCAATCCCAACCTGCCAGTGTCCCCTCAACATTGCTGGCCCCAAAACACCAGAGATTGGCCAGAGAATCTAACAATTAGACCTTATCTTAGCACCACACGTGGAGGCTCCTAGTAAATAAAATTTAAAAATGGGTGAATATTTCACATAGAAATCTCTAAATAAGATAGAAAAATGACCATGTAATGAAGATGAATGGCATTAAGCTTTTCATTGTCGAGCACTGATTTCTAAAACAGTCCTCTTCCATAAATGTACTGCCAGCTGTAGGATGCAGCTCCTGTAAGACAAATAATAAATCTATCCTTTTCCACTTATGAAGCTTCTCTTTTAGAGAATCACACAAGGGAACTTAAAACAGACCTTGTGTCTCCCTACCTTCCGTTTCCTCATTCCATTCTCAGTAAAGGCAGAGATCTAGCTCCTCAAATCCCTTTTTCTTTTTCATTTTCTTTTTAAATCTCTATTCTACCCCCTTAACCTCATTGTATATCTTTTAGGACCTGTGAGTCATAAATCTTTTCTTTTCAAAGTTCTCTATGATTGTTGCTGGGGTAAATATTACACTCAAGAGTCTGTGGTCTGGTTCAGCTTTGATTAGAGTCAAGGAAATGCCTGTGAGGTCCTCTCTCCCTCCATCCCCCTCCAAGACACACATATGCCATAGGGCCACATCGTGTTCCTCAGGCACTGGTAGACAATAGCATCACTGCGATAGATTGAATAAGCAACTTAGAAGATGTTCAATATCATTGGAATTTCTGTAAATACAAAACAAAACTATGAACTTCACACCTATGAGGTGGGCTGTAACTACAGAAGAAGAAAGAAAAACAAAACAAAACAAATTAGCAAGCTTTGGCAAAAAGTAGAGAAACTGAAACTTATTTGCTGCTGATGGAAACTCAGAATGGTATAATCACTGTGACAGGTGGTTTGGTAACTTCACATAATATCAATCATAGAATTACCCTATGACCTTAAAATTCCACTTTAGGTAAATATCCCAAAGAACTGAGAACAAACACTCTAACAAAATAGCAATAATCCAGATTTCTATCAATAATTAAGTAGAATGCAGTGATTTCTGCTTTTGTTACTGAGTGTAAGAATTTATTTACCATAAAAGTAGTCTACTCTGAATTACATTATTTTCAATATTTCTATCCATTATTAGGTCTAAATTTTATGTTCTCAGTGATGTTTTCCTAAAATGGAATAGTATTCACCTATAAAAAATTCACTAATGAATATTTTTATTAATGAACTTTTATTTTGTGTTTTAAAGGAAAAGGGTTTTAAATTTGGCATGTACCAAATGCAATCTTTATGATTATTAAAAAAATGTACTACATGTTCAATGAGCACATTTATAAATAAAAAAGTACTTTTTTAAAACACTCCAATATCTTTCCCAAGAAGCAACAACCTGCAGTTGTTGCTAGACATATTTCATTTGATTCTTAAGATGACAATAGATATATGACAACAAAATAATCCCAGAATTTGAGTTTCTGTTCCACTTCAAGCTCAATATATCCATTTAAGATACAGAGGTTAGGCAGCAGCAGAAGAAAAAAGTGGGTACAGTATTTATCTTGCATGCATTCAGTCTGAATTTGGTCTCCACCATCCCATATTGTCCCTTGAGCCTTGCCTGCAGTGTTTCCTGAGTGAAAAAACTAGTATCAAGTGCTAAATACTGCTGTGTATCCCAAATAGCAAAATAATAAAAATAAGAATAAGAAGATAGAGGTCAAAAGAAAAGGACGAGAGAAAAGGGAAGGTGAAGAAGTCTTGAGTTCCTATATTATCTTTAACATTTACTTACCTGTGTCCATGACTGGTATTTTAAAACATGCTACATATTAAATAATTCAAACAAAGAAGAGTAGATGGTTCCAATTATTATCAGGTCCCTAAAATAGGCAATCAGCAATTGGTAGAGATAGAAGGAGTAATATATATGAGAGCTGAGACCTGAAGTTGGTTATCCTTTACTACATAGAGTTCTTTTTAGAATAATGAAATTTTGACTGCCGAGATGTGATCCCGGGGGCCGCACGCATGTGCGGCCTCTCCGCAGCTGCACAGCATGAATCCAGACCCAGCAAAACCTCTTTCGGCATGGGCAACTCCTCGCAGAATGTCTCCAGCCTGAGAACTAAGCCTCGGCCCTGTGCCCGCCCAGGAGGGGAAAGGTATTTCTCTCTCTCGCCTCTTTCTCTCCGGGGATGAAGGGCGCGGTGGCCACCATATTAAGACGACCACAGATTGGGTTTTCAAGCCTGCAATGATCCAATATCTGGAAGAACTCTCCCTGGACTTAGTGTTAAAGTATAGAAATTCAAAACCGCGCGGCCGACCTTATTTGTCTTCACAGTAGGTCTGAATCTAGTGGGGTACTCCTAACAACAATAGTGAGGTTTGTGTTGAAATATTGAATGTAACCAAAGTAAACAGAATGTAAAATGAAACTTATCAGTTACAAGTTAGGGGGTGGGGGGGTGGGGGGGCGGGATGGGAGGTGTACTGTGTGTTGTTTTTTTTTTTTTGGTGGTGGTATATGGGCACTGGTGAAGGGATGGTTGTTTCAGCATTGTATAACTGAGACCTAAGCCTGAAAGCATTGTAATCTTCCACACGGTGATTTAAAATAAAAAAAAAAAGAATAATGAAATTTTTCAGATATAGGTAATGGTTGCCCATTACGTTAAGATTTTTGTATATTTTTCTATATAGAAGTACATACTATTTTTAATAGAGATATTTTTATTATTTACTTTTTGGAAGCTTTTTATTTCATTTTCTGGCCTAATTATCCTGGGTAGAACTACCAGTAAAATGTTAAAAGACTAGCCCTTTGGACCCTGCTGCGGAGTGAGCATGATGGAAGAGCCCAAGGGAGTGCCCTTGGACTCCAAGCAGCCCACTGAACTAATCCCGGCACGGGATCGGAGAACCCATGGCGGGCTGAGACAGTGGAAACCGGGCATCCCCCAATTATTTTAACCTCTCTCTCTCAACCCCTTCCTCCCGAGCACAGCGCAGGGTCCGCGGCTTTCTGAGCGCAAAATGGAGATGCCAAGCCTCTCTCTAGTTTTCTCCATCTTATGAGCACCATAAAAGGGTAAAAGTTTGTAGTGATGTTATTTCTGGTTGTACTTTCCCTGGACTTTATACAGAAACCCAAAAACGAAAAACCCCAGCGGCCGCGCGACCTAATGTCATCTTAGCATCAGCAATATGTAATGGTTCCTTTTTAATGGGTTGGACTTTTGTGGGAGATCCTAACAAGAATAGTAAGTCTTTTGCTGAAATATTGAAGGCAATCAAAGTGGTAGCCATCTCTCTAGACTGAACTAAGCTATATCCCCACGTCGGCTGAGAAGAAATTTTCTTCTTTCTCGGGAAGAAACGCGGCGTGGAGTCAAGCATAGTGTGATGTCCATTAAGCAAACAGACCTGGTGGCGTGGGAATGGGATATAAGGGGGAAAATTACGTACATGGAACAGTGGGACGCTGGTGGAATCTCGAGCCAGAGCCGATACCAGCGCAAGACCTTTGGTTCCAGAAACTGCTTGCAGACACTCTACTAGACTATCAACTAAGCCAGAGAGCCCCACGCCTGCTGATGACGGGAAATAACCATCCTTTTCGGTTTTTTTCCCTTTGTCAGACAGCTGGCGATTACTAAACAGGCGTGAACTCGGTGGCACGGGGCAAGGGGGAAAAAGAAAAGTTATGTAACAAACAGCGGGACTTAATATCTCTGTATTCTTAGCAATGGAGAACTATCAAATGCCTCCTTGGCAATAGGACTATCTATTTCTTTTTGTGGGGAAACCCCAACAACGGTAGTGAGTTGTGTGTTGAAACATGGAATGTAATTGAGATAAAGCGTAAACGAAGTGAAACTTATCACTTACAAGGGTGGGGACTGGGGAGGTGGGAGGAGGCGGCAGGTATACTGGGGGGGTTGGTGATGGAAGATGGGCACTGGTGAAGGGAAGGGTGTTTGAGTATTGTATAACTGACATAATCCTGAGAACTATGTAACCCTCCACATGGTGATTCAATAAAATTTTTTTAAAAAATGTTAAAAGACTGATAAAAGTAGACATTCTTGTCTACTCAGATATTTGATCAGAGAGAGAAACCACCCATTAAGTATGATATTAGTTATGGTTTTTCACAGATGTTCTTTATAAAATTCTTTTTAATCCTATCTTGTTGAGGATTTTTCCAGGAAATGTTGGGTTTTATAAAATGGTTTTGTTTTGCATGTATTTAGACAATTGTCTATTTTTTCTTTGTCACATTTTTATTATAGTGAATCATATTGTTTTTGAGATATTAAACCATCATTGCAATTTTGTAATATTTCACATATGGTTAAGGCATGTAACTTTTTTTGCATGTTGTTGGATAAATCTTGGTGATATTTTGTTGAGTATATAGCTATTTAATTTTATAATTTGATATTTTATGACCTCTGAACATACTTGGAATATGCTTGAAATATCACGTTTCACTCAAGTGAGAGAAGGAAGGATCCATCGACGATCGAGAATCAGGGACGCTGTTTCATTTGCCAAGATGTTGAAAATCAGATGGGCCAGACACGTAATGCCATTTGGAGATGACCACTGGACTAGAGCTGTTACTGACTGGATTCGACTGGATGTCAAAAGAACACCTGGCTGCCCACCTACGAGATTGTCAGACTTCTTCATCAAGAACCTGAACAAACGGTTTGAGGCTCTTCATGTTCCTGGAGCAAGCAGACTCCATTGGGCTACACTGGCACTCGACAGACGAATGGAGATGTTACTGGCACTCGCTCAAGCAAACTGATGAACAATTAGATGACAAATGATACAAATGACAAGTGATGAAGATGTATAAACATCCATTTGGTAGTAATGCGTTCTTTTATTCTTAGTTATAATTTGTATACAAATATTTAAAATTTTGTATATCACACTGTATCACTGTCATCCCATTGCTCATTGATTTGCTCGAGTGGGCACCAGTAATGTCTCCATCCATCCCAGCCATGAAATTTTAGCAGCCTTCCCTTACTCATCTTTCCCAACAATTGGAGGCTCTTCCAGGGTCAGTGGAATGAGACTTGTTATTATTAATGTATTTAGTATATTAAATACACCGTGGGGGAACTTGCCAAGTGGGATACTCTCCATAGCTTGCTGAGCTCTCTGAGAAGGACAGAGAATGTATATCAGAGAGTACACGTAAGTATGTTAAAACCAAACAGATGTTTGCTGCTTGATGTTAAAACCAAACACATGATGTGCTGCTTTAGGCACATCAGTGGGCTAATAATATTTTTGGTTTAGCATTTTAGTCTTAATTCTTTTTATCATCTTTATTAAAAATCAGAAACTTTAAGTTTCTTTTACTTGTTTTAGATCTTAGTGAAACTTAGGTTGTTTTGAAATTTTCTGATTCAAACTTTAGTTGTAGGTTTCAGAGCCACATCTAATGGTTCTTCAAGACTTACTCCTGACTCAGCTTAAGAGTGACTCCTGTCACTGTTGGGGGGCTTGTATTCAGTAGTAGGTATCTTACTAGGGTCAACCACATTCAAGGACAGCTTCTTTACCTCTGTGCTATCTCTTTGGTCCTGATTCTTTTTTAAAAAAAAGTTTTTTCATTAACCTGTAATAATCTTGCCTCAGTCCTTTGAACATTCTATAGAAGTGGTCAGAAAGATATTGGCAATCTAAGCTTTTAGTGCATATATATTTCTTATAAAGTACATTCAAATATAATATTTGTATAATCTACTTTATAACAGCGTATCCTGTGAAGATATTTTGCATTATTTGTTTCTATATTATAGAAGTTTTAAAAATCCTTTTTGCATTTTTATTTAGTGTTCTTTAACTAAATTACTGTATTTTTTGCTTTATTCTTTGTTACTAGTGACAGTAACATGCAGCTCTTTAGTTCCAAGCCTGAATTTAGTATATATTAGTATGAGCAACTACTACATTTCCAGGATATTGCCTTTCTCCTATTCATATGACCCCAACTTAAGCAAAAATTATTTTCACAAGCCACTGAGGATAAGCCATCTGGTTCTGGAAATTGTTCAATAGTAATACAGAAAACCTATGTTGTTGTTCATGTATAACTTAAGTTGTTTTTAAATCTGGGTATGTAATAAGCAAAATGAATCAAGTACCAATGACAATTAGATAATTTTAAAATGACAAATAAAGACATAATTGTTTCTTGTATTGAAAGTTACGTGGAGCTATATTGGAAGGACCTAAGTAATCTTTTAAAAAGGAGACTTTGGACTGATGTCTAAGTCTTTCTACCTTGAATCACCTGTTGCTCTTATTCCTATCAGGTTACAAAATACTGAACTTTATCATTCCAGTTAGTATTTTTAATTTGACATTTTTGTTGGTTCATGGCCACCAATGATAGGTTTTACTCTACACAATAGAAACTAAGAAGTACAATTCAACTCAGAAAGGAAGATTAAAATTCTGCAAATAGCACAACTGAATTTGCTTCTATATGAAATAGTTTGTGGTACATTGAAACAACTACAAAAATCTGGTGTTACTATGTAACCTTTCAATAGTTTATTCTTGCATTATTTTCCAGATATTATGATGTAGATTTACATCAAGTTTCCCATCAAGTTAACTAAACTTATATGGAAAACTATAAGTTTTCCATAGCTATAGCAGAATTGTGAAGGAGTTACATCACTATAAAGACTGAAAACAATTAAGATTCACTGTATCATTGTATCACTGTCATCTCATTGTTCATTGATTTACTCGAGCGGTCACCAGTAACATCTCCTTTCATCCCAGCCCTGAGATTTTAGCAGCCTCTCCTTACTGGTCTTTCCCAACTATTGGAGGCTCTTTCAGGGTCAGGGGAATGAGACCTATCGTTACTGTTTTTGGCACATCAAATATGTCATGGTAGCTTGCCAGGCTCTGCTTATGCAGGTAGGATAATCTCAATAGCTTGCCGGGATCTCTGATATATATGTACATATATGTATATATATAACTATGTATATAATATATATAACATATATTATATATAACTCTATGATTTGTTTCCTACTGTATCAACTCCATCAAATATGGTGTGGTAATTATGGAAAATGTGTAGGAAGTGTTTTATAATGTGTTGCATGGCTGTTTGTGGTCCAAAAAGCAGCCTGCAGTATGGCGGCGGTGGGTAGTGGAAGTCAGCTGCTGGGGCTGGGTCCCTTGGGGTGGGAAGGATTCTCACCTGCCCCCCTCTGGGGCACCCTGAGTTAAAACAGCCTGGTGTGGAGACCCGTTAAAAAGATTATTATAGAATAAGACAATTTTATAGAATCTTGGATATGAAAAGATTTAGCGACTATGCAATTTAATCTAGCTTATCACTTGTATCACTTGTCATCCTGTTGATCTTCAATTTTCTTGAGCGGGAGACAGTAACATCTCCATTCGTTCCTGTCATGTGCTAGTGCAGCCCAATGATATCTGCTTGCTCCAGGAAAAGGAAGAGCCTCAAACCGTTCATTCAGGGTTTTGATGAAGAAATCTGACCATCTCGTTGGTGGGCAGCCATGCGGTCACTTGGCATCCTGTGGAATCCAGTCAGTAGCAGTTCTAGTCAGTGGTCATCTCTGAATTGCACTACGTGTCCAGCTCATCTGATTTTTGACGCCTTGGCAAACAAGGGAGCGTCCCTGATTTTTAACCATCGATGGAAGTCAGAACTCCCGATATCTTCTCTCACTTGAGTGAAGTGTGATATTCCAAGCATAGCTCTTTTGATTCCTCTTTGGGATACCCGAATAGAGTTCTCATCCTGTTTGCATAGGGCCCAGATCTCTGAGGCATATGTTAGTGCAGGAAGAATGGTGGAGTCGAAAAGATGTGCCTGGAGTCAGAGGTTCTTTGTCTCTTAACCACTTCTTTGACATTCTTGAAGGCATTCCACACTGCTCTCTTCTTCCTGCGCAGTTCTGGCGCCAAGTCACTCCTCATGTTGAGTTCTCGACCCAGGAACGCATAGCTGCTGCATTCAGAGATGTTCATTCCATTGAGAGCAAATGGAATGTCAGGAACTAGTCCGTTTTTCATGAACATTGTTTTGCTGAGATTCAGCTGCAGTTTGACCTTTCCACACTCGCAGTCGAAGTTGGTCAGCATTTGTGCCGCTTGGCTAATGTTTGATGTTATGAGAATGATGTCATCAGAAAAGCAGAGGTGGTGTAGTTGCTGACCCTCTATCTTCACTCCCATTCCTTCTCATTCCAGTCATTGCATGACGTTCTTGAGGGTGGCACTGGAGAGTTTTGGTGAAATGGTATCACCCTGCCGAACCTCTCAAGGATGCTTCTGATGCCAGAGTACGTGCATTGAATGTACAGACATTCATCTTAGTCTTTCTTCATTTTGGCAGTATAGTTAGTCCCTGAGATTTTATCAGCCTTTCTTGCTCATCCTTCTTAACACTACAGTATTGGGGGCTCTTTCAGTGTCAGGCAAATGAGGCCCATTGTTGTTACTGTTTTTGGCATATCAACTACGTCACGGGTAGCTTGCCAGGCTCTGCCTTGCAGGCAGATTACTCTTGGTAGCTTGCCATGCTCTCATAGAGAGATGGAAGCTTTTAGGGAGCTTACAGGTGTTTCCATGGTTCATACCATATTTGAAGCCCATCAAATATGATGTAAAAATTATGGAAAATAGGTAATAAGTGTTCTATGCTGTGTTGTGCTGCCACTAAGCGGCTGTGTAGTCAGGAAAGTGGCCTGGATCTTTGCCATGGCTGGGTAGTGGAGGTAGTGGAGGTCTGCTGGTGAGGTATTTGTCTGGTTCTGGTAGGGTCGGTCATCTGGGTTTGATCCCTGGAGCAGAGTGCCGGAGATTGGAGGAGGCAGACAGAGGATCTTGTTTCCAGGTCTTGTTGAGCCTGGAGTCCAAGCTCGCAGAGTTCTACTTTATCTGGTTCTGTGGGACTTCACTTATGTGTGAGGTTCGGCCCAAGTGTCCGGAAAGTGGTCTGGAGTATGACAGTGGCTGGGTACTTTAAAAAAGTACTTTCTAGCTACTTTTAGTTGTAGTCTCTGGATGTTGGCCATTGATGGGATTACACAGCACTGGAGGCAGTTTCTGGGTGTGACTGCCGAGCTGCTGGAAAATGGGTTATCTGGGCGGAAGAGGCCCAGTCCCGATCCGAGCAGGCTTGGAGATCTCAGCCCCAGGTCCCACACACCTGGGTTCCTCTGCTGGTACCTTCATGCGTGAGGCTCGTCCAAACGTGTGGAGAGGGTCCTCAAACATGGCTGTGGCTGGGTTCCGGAGGTCTTCATTTGCCAGGGTTCTTCTTGGGGTGGGGAGGGAAACTCATCACAACCCCTCTGAGGGGCCTCAGTGAAGACAGCCTGGCGCAGGGGCAAGAGACTCTGCCAAGCTCCCAGAAGCATTCAACATCTGATAGCCTTAGTTCTCCCTATTGGAGAATCTGGCAAGCTACTGAGAGTTTCCTGTCTGCATGAGAGAGCCTGGCAAGGTCCCCTTGGCATTTTCATGTGCCAAAACCAGTAAAAATGATGGATCTCATTCCCCTGACCCTGAAAGAGCCTCCAATGTGGCACCGTTGGGAAGAATGAGGAAAGAGAGGCTTCTAAAATCTCAGGGCTAGGACGAATGGAGATGTTACTGAAACCGCTCAAGAAAATCGTTGATCATAATCCAGACCCCAGACCGGGCCAACAACACCAGGGTGGCAGACAGAGAAAGTGCAGCGTTCCTGCCTTCTCCAGATGGAGTCCTGGTGACACTGAGCTTCTACTAATACGGCTCCAGTATGTGGGACTGGTACATCTCCAAATTGTGGAGGGGCACTGGAATGGGGTGGCACCAGCCCAGCTTCCAGCAACCCCCATTGCCGGAACTCACGCCCTCGACCCACCCTTGGAGCCATCTTGCCAGCAGTGAAGAATCCAGGCTGGAGGGCACCGCAAGCCAGAGAATGTTCCAGACCCCAGACCAGGCCAACAACACCGGGGTGCCAGATGGAGAAGATGCAGCCAACCCGCCTTCTCCAGATGGAGCCCCAGGACACTGAGCTTCTATTAACACGGCTCCAGTATGTGGGACTGGGATATCTCTCCAAACCTTTGTATAACCTTTCCTGATATACAAAAAAAAAAAAAAAACCCACTCAGGAACAGCTTTGCCACCCCTGAGTGTCCATTATCCCAGAGGCACGGAAACCAATGTTGAAACACAGTGGCTGCTGGCAGATATACTTTTGGACTATGAACTAAGCTACAGCCCCATGCAGCCCCGGAGGGGAAGGGTTTCTGTCCCTCGGCCTTTTCCCCTTTGCAGCAGCATGGAGACTGCCACTGTTTAGAACCAATTTTACAGAGAGGTAGGAGCATGCAATGATGAGACACATGGAAAATCTCGCGATGGGGGTGGGGAGCAGAATCAGCCCTGTCTCCTGCCCAAATGAGATCCTGAGTGGTCGCCCATGAACAGCTCCTCTGCTCCTGAACAGCCATAATCCCAAAGGTATACAAACCAATCTTGGAATGTAGCGGCTGCTGGCAGAAATGCCTCTGGACTGAATACCAGAATTCCAAAACTGGACGGCCGCTTTCTCGACTGTGCAACATCATATGCTCTTTGCTATCCAAAATAGATGCCATTCCAACAGGTCTGACTGTTGGGGGAAAAACTCTAAATAATGATAGTGAGCTTTCTGTCAAAAATTGAATGAAATCAAAAAAAGGAGAGAGTACAATGAAAAATCATCTGCCACACAGGCAGAGGGGTATTGGGAGGGGGGTATGCTGGGGTTCTTGGTGGTGGAACATGTGCACTGGTGAAAGGATGGGTGTTTGATTATAGTATGACTGAGACTTGATCCTAAAAGCACTGTAACTGTTCTCATGTGACTCAATTAAAAAAATAAATTAAAAAATTTATATGAAAACTATAAACGTTCCTCTGACAAGTAAAATAAAGGGAAGCCTCTGGAAAAAATAATCAATGATCAATGGGATGATGATGATGATGACTTTTAGCTATATACATTTAAATGAATAATTATGTGTGAATGTTTATATTTGCATAAATGCACATATGTGCACAACCATTATACACATAGAATTAGCATTTATCATTTCTTTTATATTATAGAAAATAATGTATTTATAACTAAATTCTTATATGGTAATGTTTTGCTCAGTGTCATTGAGAAGTATTTTATTTAACAACATTCTAATGGAACAACATTGAACAAAGTAAGCTTTATTGGTGGGGGATATACCCACCTGTGTTTAGGGCTTACTATAGCTTTATGCTCAGTTTGTGGTAGGACTCCTGAAGGGGCTCAGAGGACCATATATGGTGCCAGTGATCAAGCCCTGGTTGTCTGTATACAAGACAACATTTTTACCATTGGTACTGTTTCTCCTGACTCAAAGTTACTTTTCTTGGGTGCCTCACCCAGTGGTCTTCAGGGATTATTCTTGTATCTGCATTTAGAATTCAGTTCATGTGGGTTTGGGGGATCATATGGGATGCCAGAGATCAAACCCAGGTAAGCCTGGGTTTGTACAAGACATGTACCTTATCTGTTGTGTCCTCAGAATGACTTTTTTAGGACCTGTGCTACATATATGTATTAAACAACCTTGGTTTAAGTTACTCTGCTGAATTCTGTAGATGTGGGTGCTCTTAATATACATTTAGTATTTTGTATTTGAAAAAAGTCTGATTATTTGCTCAATAGAGTCAACTGTATTTGTATGCAATTTGACCTATATAAATATGGTAAGGGAAAACTTTATTTATCACTTCCTTTAACTTGATCAATAATTTTGAGTTGACTGAAGTGGGTCCTCATGTCTAAGTCATTCTTTCACTTTTGTAACTATTGGTTACTTTGTACTAATGCCTACAACCTAGATGGGACTGCAGAAAAAGTTTTTAACTATGTACCAAAACACACAATGAGAAGTTAAGATAATTCAATAAAATATTAAAGAAAATATTTAAAATAAATTTTAAAATAAAGATAAAAATTTGGTCACAGGGACCAGCCCAATAGTATAGCTGTGAGAGCATTTGCCTTGTGGCCGACCTGGGTTTTATTCTCAGCATCCCATATGTTCCCTCAAGTGCTTCCAGAAGTAATTCCTCAGTGCAAAAACAATTGCAATCCCTGAGCATTGCTGGGCATGGCCCCAAAACAAACAAATAAATAAATAATGCTCTCAATAAGGATAATTAAAAACTAATAAATATAACAGACCTAACAGTTTATATGAGAAAACTAAAACTAAGAGATTTCAATGTTGGACAGTACCAAAGGATGTAAACCATGGCTGCTACAATTGCAAAACTGTTTTTTTCTCTCTGCTGTGGAGTATGGCAGAGACAACACTGGGTGGTCACACACTTTCCCCTTCTGAACACAGAAGACCACATTTCCAAAGTTCCCCTGAAGTTGAAACAATATGACTGAGTGTGGCCAATGGGATGTGGGCGGAATTCATGCATGCCACTTCGGAGGCCTGGCCATAAAATGTATTTGGGGACTCATTCTCTTTCCCTGTCACAGTAACCCTCTGAGCTCATGTGTTCTGGGTGGTCCAGATACAAAATGGCAAAACTTCAGTCAGGCAGGAATCTTCCACTTCATACCAAACCTTAGTGGGATCTAATGAGAGGGAGAAAATATCACTGCCACCAACAGTCTGGAGTTATTTTGCAGCTGTGACATAATCTAGTCTATCCTGACAAAAAATTCCAGTTTAAAATATAGTTTTGCCCTAAGATCAGTTACAATGATATTATTTAGGGACAAATACCTAAATGCTGGCATGGATTGAGACTAATTAGCTTTTAAGTGTTGAACATACAATAGATGTTTCTTTATCAAAACATATTGATCTATGAGGTAGTTATTTTTAGATATTTGTGGATACTTTTAAGAGGACAAACTGAATTGATGGTATCAATAAGGAAGTAATACTAACTCTAAATTCTAAACTTTGTTACTTTTTTCAGTCAGAGCAACAGTATTGTAATTGGATAAATGCCAACTGCAAACTAAATCTCTAAGTACTTTCAAATGCTAAACATCTATAGAATTTTCATAAAAACTGGCACATTCTTTGACATTTATTTATTGCCAGCCGTTAAATACATTGGTCAAATAGATTGCCTGACACAGTCCTAATCTGATCCAACATACTTTGTTTGACCTAGTGATCGTTGCATCTTCTAAAGTTATGTCAATTTTATGACACGTCAAGGGAAAGAACTTCAAGTCTTTCCCTCTGAGAAACTGACAGTCATTTGCATAATAAAACTTCTCTACATAAGAGATTTTATTTATTTATTTATTGTATTAACAGAAAACAGAAGAAAAATTTCATTTTGACTGCTATGGAGAAAGATGCCAAAGTCATCAGTTGTTCTGAACAGCATATTGCACATTACCACTTGACAACTGAGACACATTCATTTATTAATCTCTGTGGTGGCAGCTCTTACCAGGATGGAGCAAACCTTACTCCAGGAGATTCTTTAGAAACAGGAAGAATGATGGCTGTATTATGACTCTAAATCAGAACCATTTTCGATTAATTGCAATTGGTTCATAAAATATCTTCATGTAAATTAGAAAAGACATGCCAACTGAATGGATAAATTAGAAAGAAGGACTGCCTGATAGTGCACTTTTATGTTTTATGAAAACTTAATATAATAGCACATAGTAGCCCTGTGGTCAAATTTATAAATAAAGCCCTGATGATTGGAAATGTATGTTATTTACTTACAGACTATTATGTGTTCATCAATTCTAGGGTGATCAGAATATAATTACAAAAACTAGGTTTCCATTCTCTTTCTAAAGTTTTGTGGGTGGCATCCATTCTAATGTTGTTTTGAACAGTTGTGTGCCACCTAAAAATGAATTCAGTCTAGTCTGCTCTATATTCTAGCTTCTAAGATAGAAGAATCAAATCTTTGATTCATTCTATAGAAGTTAGGAAGTCAGGACTTTTGGTTTGAGAAACAAGAGAGATTGAATGGTTCGATAATGCTTTTCAGCCTGAATACGATTGGCGTTTGGGGAAGGATGAATGCTGTGGGTCTTTTTGGTTGTTGTTGGTGGTGTTGTTTGTTTTGGTTTGAGGACAATACCAGAGCTTGTGCCTGGTGCTCTGCTCATGGATCACTCCTGAAGTGCTCAGAGATTATGTGCAGTGTGAAAATGAAGCAAGGTCAGCTATATGCTGCACAAGTGCCTTAGCCCCAGTAATATCTATTTTGATTACATGTCACATTTGATCTATTTGTTATCCATTTTGACTGCAAATTATGTTTATTCAAAGGTGATTTTAGGTCACTACTTCCCCGTGAGTATAGAAGGAAAGTTTTTGAATAGGGATATGGAGAAGAAGATGTGCTGGCTACAGTAACGAGTCAGATCCTGAGACCCTGGAGTAGAAAAAATAATAAAATGGGATTTGCTTTCATGGGCTATTCATTTTTCTTACTCCTGGCTCTATGCTCAGGTGTCACTCCTGATAAGATTTGGGGATCACCAAGGAGGGTGCCAGAGATGGAACTTGGGTCTGGAATATGCGAGGCAAACATTACGCGTTATACTGTGTCTCTGGACCCTGAAATTGATATAATTTTTTTAAAGATATGTTAGTAAAATTTAAATGTGATATAACTAATCTTTAATTATTTTATATTTCATCATGAAAACAAATTGTGTTATTCTTGAGGAAAATAACATGTGCAAAGTATTCCTTTGAAATAATGGAATTATTAGTGAGTGCATGCCTCCCTGCACTGCATAGTCCCTTGAGTAACACTAGCTGGAGGGGAAACTCCTCAATTTAGAGCCAGGAGTTGCCTCTGAGAATTAATTAGTATGGCCCCCAAATTGAAAAGAAAAGAGTTAAACTAGTCTTGCCTAAAACTATTACCCATGTTTTGTCCAAAGACCTACAAAAATAAATATGTCATCTAGATTCTATATTCCCCTTATGAAATTTATAAAGCAAATTATTTTAAATCAAATAGAGGAAATAAGTTTGCCACAACCATTGTGTATCAGAGCTATGGTTAGAGTTCTGAGGGGTGAAGCTGGGCTAACCACACAGCTTCTCTACACTCTCTCAGCTAGGCTTTTGTTCATGTATGCAGGATACAGCATAAAGATCCTCCTGATTTCACTACATGTTTTGTTAGTTTGGTTTTGAAGCCACACCTGGTTTTGTTCAGGGTTTACTTGAGGCTCTGAATTAAGGGATCACTGCTATGGCACTCAAAGAACCGCATGGGGTGCTGGAATCAAACCCAGGTCTACCATAGGCAAGGCATTGGCTTTACCCACTATTATATCTCTTCATCCCGTTCCACTGCATATTTAGAGGTGTTACTTCTGCAGTTCTATGCAATGGTTTTCACTTCTACTGGTAAAATGTGCATGTAAAGTGTGTATAATTAGACCACGGCTTATGGCCCATTATATTAAATATTTCATGCTTCATAGACTTGGTGGTATTTATTTGATGGTTGCTCTTGTTTTTGGTCTAAGCCATTTAAAATATGTAGAGAAGTTTTTCACTAAATATAGCTTTTAATGGTTTTGTCTTTAACCTCTGTCAAGTTCATTCCTACTTAAAATCCAGGGACATATGATCTTCATTCACCAGAGGGTATTATTAACTAAAAACTGGTGTCACTTCTAATACAATTGACTTTAGAATAAAACCTTGAAATCAGTGATGATAATGCCAGTTGAAATGCTGGTTCAATGTATGTTAGAAAGCATCATGGTCACAAACAGATATTTTGTATCTATATTCAGCTATGACAAAAAGTAGTTACAAATACAAAATAAACTACTATTGAATTAATTGATATTTCATTCTTGACTTTTATTTCAAAGAAATGAATATTTTCTTGATTCAGCCAATTAGATATTGACTTTATGGAACATTAAGTGCCTAAAAATTCCTAAAATTGTTTCATGAAGGTTCAGGTAGATTTGCTTTGCATGCATAATTATTTTCTCAATAAGAAAATGCATAGCTGATATTATTAAAAATGGTTTATTTTCATAGCCATAAAAAGAACAGCATCAGAACACATAGATTAAGAGATAGGTAAGACATCTGGTAAACTAAAATTACATTTTCAAAAGATTATTTTCTTGATTTTTAATTCCTAGTAGGTCAGGAACATATATTTAATTTAACATTATATTATCAAGAGGTTTTCTCATAATTTGTATTCCCTAATGGGTCATTCTAAGCATATGGTTCAAGTTTTGTTTTGCTTGATTTCTCAATTTAAGAAAATTAAACTTCTGTTCGTAAATTTAGTTTGAAATAAGTAGGGACGTGGAAATGGAAAAGTTTGAAATGACTAGAAAAAAATGGAAAACCTCCTGGAAAACTTGGATAAGAACTACCTTAAGGAGAATTAAGCCTTCACGCTTTTAGATTAATCCAAAACATAATTAGATTTGACAATCTTAGTGTTGCTAATTGGAAATATATTCCCAGGGTCAGCCTACAGCTCTTCCTCTTGGCAAAATGACACATCTAAAATGCATAGAAAATAACTGAACATGAAACAGCCACTAGAAGTAAGATGTGGGAAATGCACACACAGAAGAGAATTAGCTTGTCTCTGGAGCAAGAAAGATGGAATAAAAGTCCTGAGTCTGCCCCTTATTAGCTCCATACTTGAGGCAAATTTTCCAAGTTACCCTGTATCTCAGTTTGGTCATTTTAAAAATGAAAGTCAATAATAGCTACTTTTAAGTTTTATTTTGGAGTTAAAAATCAGGTGCTCTATGGAAGATGCTGTATCACAGTGCCCAATGCTTGATAGGTTAGTGGTCAATGTAAGTTATTATTATTTATTGTTATTATTCATAATTGTTATATCAGGACAATTGGTATGTTCATTACCTTATTACCTTATTACCATTACCTCTCTATTCAATGACATTTTGATAAA
Organism: Sorex araneus; assembly: GCF_027595985.1. Classification (NCBI taxonomy): domain Eukaryota; kingdom Metazoa; phylum Chordata; class Mammalia; order Eulipotyphla; family Soricidae; genus Sorex; species Sorex araneus. The sequence goes on along the minus strand of NC_073313.1, from coordinate 231,538,691 downwards.
TTGAAACTTTTTATGTGCCATGTGTAAGTTGCAACTAATTTTTGAAAAAAGCAAAGTACACTGAAATGCAATGACTTTTTTTAATAAAAAGAAATCTCAGAGCAGTTTTCATCAGGACAATGCTGTGTGAAGTGTAGGAGGACTAGGAGGAAGCAAAGGTAAATGCCAGGCTTCATTTTAACCTTGCTTTTCTCTTGAGAACAACAGGCAATTGTGGTGTTATTTGGTGTGCCTATGATGTGGCTTCTCTTCCTCCAGTGATCACGCTGAGGCTAGCAAACAACACTCAGATGTTAGCAATTTGGGGTCACATTTGAACTGGTGACTCAGGGGGCAAATGTTCTATGTCCCACCAGTTCCTTTAGTCAGCTCCTGAGTCACAACTTTCTTATTTTTTTATTTCTTAAATAGAGGGAGCTTGCCTCATGGGAGTCATTTGAAATAAATAAAATATAGTGTTCCATATAGCAAACTCTAAATTAGCGAACATGGTCAGGCAGTTTTCTGGTTGGTCTAATCATTGGGACAATTACTGACTTTAAGAGAAACTTTATAGAGTCAAAAATATACTTGTCACTAAAATGAAAGTGGACAGAATTTACTCTTATATGCCAAAGTCTTCTCAGGAATTTTGAGGACCAAACTGATAACAAATGAAAATGCTCGGTTGAAGAAATGAGTGTTTTTCATCTTACCAGATGTCTGGTTTCTGTTGCATAATAAGTTTTAAGCTAGAGATTCAATCATTTAAGCTTCAGGACAACCACTGAAGTGTGTTTTACTCTAGCCAGACTTGAAGTTCATATTGGCAGTGGCAAGCTTACAGAAGTCCCGTAATGAATAAGCAATACATCTATGAAGTCAGGGAGAAAGTTCACATGTCTAATATGGATCCCTAATATTATATAATCTCGAACTGACACCAAGTGCCCAAGCTGGATGTCACCCCTATTAAAAGTAAATGTGTGACAGTTCCACAAAGAAGCATTTTCTTCCCCTGCAATTATCATTTATTTTTAGAATAATGATAAGATGTATATTTTGACATAGATGTTTTTATAATAACAATACTTTGAGATTTATAGATATTATTTTTCCCAAATATTTTAGTTTCTTTCTACTGGCCTTTGTACGTTATCTGCCTAGGAAAACTGGATAAATAGAAAGATATTTTTCAGTACAAAAGAAATAAAATTTACTGAGTGCCTGACAATTAAAATGTTAAGTTGTGAGACAATAACTATGAAACACAAATCTTTTTTAAAAAGAAGGCTTTCATAGATTTATTTGCCTCCTCCCTTTGCAATTCTATGAAGATCATCTGTGTTCTCTAGTCAAAAAATATATTTTTATATTGTAGGGAAAAAACTATAAAAATATTATTGGTACTGCGGCCAAAGACTGTTCTTCCATGAATAAAATTTGCTTATTCACTACAGAACTGAGTGTGTAAAAGAGAGGATGACATTGTCAGTCATTTGATGTTGTTTCTTTTTACATTGATCAATCCTATTGGACTGATATGTGTCTTGAACATAGAAGGGAGAGGAAGGACAACACATTCACCTACTTGGGAATCTTGAAGGGGAAGGACCAAACAAGCATACATAAGGTCCATATAGGAAGAGAAAATATTGGAATGGTTAGATTGGTTGTAACACAAGAAGACCACTAAATCATGGTATCCAGGAAAAAACTTAAGACTTACACCAGTATGCTGACCAGGAGCTGACTCCACAAAGAAGAGATGGGCCTTGAGTGAAAGAATGTATTCAAACTCACCAAACACATATTTGAGCCCTCAGAGCTAGCAAGACGGAGAGCTGGTCAAAACTCTACCCATCTCCCTATTCTTTACCTTAGGAAAAGCACCAAAGGAATCAGGAGTCTCTCTGAGTCTAAGTATTTTTAACCCAATCTAAAGAACTTTTGGGGTGTTTGGAAATTTCTAAGAATTAACTTTGAGAGAATTATTTTAGTCACCAGTTCTGCATATATAGGTTCAGGTAACTCACCACTTTACTTCTAGTTTGAAGAAAGGATCTTCAGAATTCTGTATATGAGCATGAGTTAAAGTTTAGCACTGTAGCTTGTGCAACTCTTCTGAAAAACTGTTTAAAGGGTTTTATTTTGTGAGCTTGACAGCACCCCTTTCCCAAGAGCTTGTTGTCTCTTTGCCAGCACCCCTTTCCCAAGACAAACCACCTCTCTGCCACTTCCTGGGCATACTGGGGAAGGGTCATCTCACCTGCTCTTATAAAGCCTTATTGGCAATAAACCCTGATGCCAACCCTCATCTTCTGCTCTAAGATGCTGAGGTAAATGGTTACTCATCCTAATGGAATATTAGAGTTATCTTTGGAACTTGAAAATAAGTGCCCAATATGGTGGGGAAGGGTCATTCTGAGTTAACTGGTCTGAAGGAAGCCATAAATATTAATATTTCATCAGGTTTTGCAAGTAACTTTTCTATGCAACTCACTTTGAGAATAAATATCTTAGTGTGCTGTGCTGATAAATATGATTCCCAGGTAATGGTATGAAGGTGCAGGATTACAGGTGACTCACTAACGTGTTTTTTCTAGGCATGACTGCCATTTCTGCCAAATTCTGCTCCTTTCTTTCATGCAGCCACCTCGACTCTGCTCTCTGTTTGCTGAAACTGTACTTCTGTCATGCAGATCTTTGAGGTTCCAAAATTATGCTTCATCCAGTAAGGCTTATACAGCATTCAATCCTTAACACTGTATCATTGATGATTTCTGTAGCAAGAAAATAAGTACAAAACAAGAAAAGGGAAGTCTCAGAACAAGCTACATTTTCAGTCAGTATAAAGATAGAATCCCAACTAATAGATACAGAGAGAACCACTTGTCACTTGTCTATACTAATAATTCTCTCCTTCTAAAATTATATCTTCAGAGGACACAACAACACCCAGGACTCAACTGGACGACTATTATACTTTCCTGATAGCTAGTAGGAGAACATTCATTCAAAAAACTTCTTCTAATGACAATTCTTGGATTTAATGCTCTAAACTAGAAGCCAAAAATAAAATGATGAGTAAGACGCACTCCCGCCTTTAGAAAACTTGTGTTTGTTTGTGTTCAATTTTGTGAAGCACTTAAAACTTATTTGGTCAACATTGCATTTGAAATATTTTTTGAGCAGGAGCAATGATAGTGCACATTTTCCTGTTTTCAAACAGACTTAAAATATATTCCTTACTAACAAATATTCTACAAAATAAGGACACTATGATATACTATGGTAAACTAAGGTGAACAGAGTAAGAGAGAAAAGGAAATGAAATTTTATAAAACAAATGAGTGCTGCTAGCAAGTAGTATATTACTTAGCTCTTTTCTCCTGAAAGTGCTGGAAGCAGGTTACTTGATTTAGTTCAGACTTCAAATAACTTCATAAAAGAGTTCAATACACAAACTATTTACACATTTATTGAACTAATTTTTTTATTTATGAAATAGTAAGAACTTAGAGGGGAAAAGTATTACCAGTTAAAGGAACTGGGAAAAGTCAAGACATATTAAAGTACTTTGGCAAATTTTGCTCTCCTATAAAAAAGTGAGTTTAAGATAACTTGTTGAATCCTTCAGGAAAATGAGACATAGAGATCTGAGGATAATTAAACTCTAGTGATCACTTCAGTGCTATCTTGATAAATGTCATAAAAACTATCCCAGTTTGGTAAGCTAAATAATCTCGAGTGGGAACACTAAACCACTTTTAAGCTAGCCACGCCTCTAGCAATAGCTGAACTGTAATCTGGAACTAAAAAATAGTCACAGGGATGGGGCACCACCAGGGATAGGTTTTATAAAATGCCACATGTATCAGTAGCTTGGTTATAAAAATATTTAAGCTATTTTTCTTCAACATTTCCTGTTAAAAGAAGACAAATCAAATAGGAAAGCAATATTGAAACTTTTTCAACTGTGTCAAGAGAACAATGAATTTTAAATTTGAGTCAGTTATTTTTCATATCTAAAAATAAGGAAAATGACCAAAAAATTATTTGTCTATCTTGTTCAGTCCATAATCAAGTGTCAAGAATACTAATTCGTCATACTCAGCATAGCTATTCTTTGATGCTCTATTTTGAATTATTTTTTTTTTGAAAACAGTTCTGTAAGAACTCTTGCTATCTGGATAATTTATGTAATCGCAACCAGTTATTTTTCAGATGATGAAAAGATTGCGATAACATTTTATTGTGTTTATTTATTGATTTTTGTGTTTCGGGTGACACCCTGCTATATCTCGAGGATTAGTCCTGGCTCTGTGCTCAAGGATCACTTCTGATGGGCTAGGGGGACCATTTAAAGTGCTGGGGATTAAACCCAGTACTCCATGTGCAAGGCCAACATCCTATCCACTGTACTATTCTCAAACCCAAGACAAATACAGTATGACTAAAACCCAATCATCAATAGCTTTGTAAGGGTCTATTTTGATTCAATAATAAAGTTAAAAAAATATTTTAAAGAAACTTTTATTTATTATTTGTATTGTATCATGAGTTGTCATTAAAATGTTAAGTCAATAAATACCAAGATTTATAGAATCTAGTATTAATTATTATTTACAAATTTTTCATTAAGGTACAATTGTTCATAATCGAATTGTTTCAGGTATACCATTTTCCAACACCATTTCCATTACCAATGTCTCCTTCCCTCCACGAATGTCCCCACATTCTGTCTCACGCACAGAGTTTTCTGGGCAGGCATATAATTAATTTGTTTTATATTATTTGATCCAGCAAATCAATCAATGAACAACAGGACATGATAGTGCACGACATTGTTGGGGCTGGAGCAATAGCACAGCAGGTAGGGCATTTGCCTTGCACATGGCCGACCTGGGTAAGATTCCTCCGCCTATTTTGACGAGCCTGGCATGTTGGAAAATAGCTCTAAATATTTTAGGCCTGACTTTGGTTTGTCCTTTCTCCCTTGCTATAAAGACTTTAGCTTTATCTGGTAATAATATCTAGACAATTCTAGGCAACATTGGTATGTCCTCTTCCCCTTGCCTCAAGGAGCTTAGGTATATCGGTCAAGCACATCAAAGTGCTCCCCAATCACTCCCATTCCTTTGTCTATTTGTAACCACTTCTATGCTCTCTTCCCCAACCAGTTAATCATCTTTTCCAGACTCTGTTAATTTGTAAAGTCAGACCTTTCTAGGACAATGAATTTGTATTGTAAGTTAATATTGCCTTGCTCCTCTCCTCCTGTTTTTTTAATAGTTTACTGTTAAGCAATGTCCTTTTTGTATGAACAAAGAAAGATAGTTGTTAATATACTTTGGTAACCTGGGATTTAATTGGCTTCGAATATTATTCACTCCCAGGCATCTGCTTTCTCGACTTAAGCCTCAGCTGCCCCTACTTCCTAGCACCCCCAAAAGCGGGTCCCTATGAGGGATGGGACAGACCCAGGGCAAGCGGTGAGTTATGTGCTACCCTGGCATCGAGATGGACCTGGCCAAAGTGCCTAATGCTTACTTATATGTTAAGAGCTTGGTCACGGACATGTCATGTCATGATTCAAAAGCAACGATGAGACTAGGACCCTACTAGGGATAGGAAAGACTAATCTGGCCTGAGCACTGTAGTCTGAGATCGAGATGACCCCAGGAGAGCAATTCTATAAGCTTAATACATCTCTTGCTATGTCCATACAAAGTGATTAATATTATGAATACTTATATGTTAGTTGGGCAAGGAAAGGAGAAACACACCCATGGGATACTGCCCTTGGGTGGGTCATCTTACTGAAAGAGAATCTGTCCTAGAAGCAGCATCCCCTGAGGAAAAGAATTTTACCCCTATTGATTGTGACCACACCTATGTGTAAGCCCTGACCCCTCATGCTGGGGGATTTAAGGAAACTGTAAGAGGGGGTTCGGGGAAGAGGCAGAGAGAGAGATGGGAGTGTTTAGAGAGGAGATTGGAATAAACTGCAACTGAGACCAACCAGCCTGGCTCCGTTTCTTCCTTCACCTGCCTCATCATCGCCATCAACCTCCCCGGAATGGGGGAAGCAGCTGGAGACTACAGAACATGGGTAGTGGGAGAGACAGAGCGCCACTGCCCTTTGCCCGTGCCCCCTTTCTTTTTTGTGTGTTTACACAACCTGCATCTTCCCCCTGCTGCCCAGAGGGGTGCCCACCTGCACCTCACCTCCTACTGCCCAGTGCCAGGGTCCCACCTGTGCCCACCCCTCCTGCCCATTCAGTGTCCACCCACGTCCACTCTGCTGGCCTCTGCTGCAGGCCCTGCTTCTGTGGTGACTTTCAGGCTACTGCAGGCAGCCTGAGCCACACCGTGGCCACACCAAAGCATGTTTGTCTTGCTCCGAAGCCTGTTGGGAGAAACCCAAGAGGAGCAGTGGGCTGGCTGTGGTGGCAGCGCCACACACTCTCTGTCACATGCCCTTCCTGCCACCTATGCGGGCGCCTGGCCTGACCAGGCCCAGTGTGGTGTCCCCTCTCCCTCCTTTTTTGTGTGTTTACACACTGGCAAGCTACCAAGAGTATCTTGCCCATACGGCAGAGCCTGGCAAGCTACCCATGGTGTATTTCATATGCCAAAAACAGTAACAAGTCTCACAATGGAGACATTACTGGTGCCTGCTCAAGCAAAATTGATGAGCAATGGGATAACAGTGACAGTGATGTTTGCTCCAATAAAATTTAAAGGAATCACAAACAGAATTGTCAAAAATAAGTCAATAAAAGTCAATTTGTGATGATTGATTATCATATATTTTTTAACCTTTCTAAATCTAGCAGAAAACAACCATATATACCATTGGTGAGTGCCATACTCAATGCCACATGTTGAAAAGTTTCTCCTGCCCTTTAAACATCTCTTTTAACACTTCTTGCAAAACTGGTTTGAGGGTTATGACTTCTCTAAGCTGTTGTATATCCATGGAATTTTGTATACAGTTTCTGCAAATCTGAATGATTATCTGAGATTCTTGGGTTTCTTAGCTCCTTGTGGCTGTAATCCTTAACTCTGGGAAATTATTCACTTAGAGCTCCTGCGGTTGAAGACCTCTGGAGCCTAGCCACAGCCATGCTCAAGGCCCCTCTCCACATGTTTGGATGAGCCTCATGCATAAAGGCACCAGCAGAGGAACCGAGGTGTGAGGGACCCGGGGCTGAGACCTCCAAGCCTGCTCAGATCAGAACTGGGCCTCTTCCGCCCAGATTTCCCATTTTCCAGTAGCTAGGCTGTCATATCCAGGGACTGCCCCCAGTGCTGTGTAATCCCACCAACGGCCAATATCCAGAGACTTAAAACCAAGCTCCCAGAGCAAGAGATGTGAAGTGGAGCAAGGAAAGCCTCTTTAACAAATGGTGCTGGCACAACTGGACAACCACATGCAAAAAAATGGGTTTAGACCTTGACCTGACACCATGCACAAAAGTCAGATCAAAATGGATTAAAGACCTCAACATTAGACCACAAACCATAAGGTACATTGAAGACAAGGTCGGCGAAACCCTCCACGATATTGAAGATAAAGGTATCTTCAAAGGTGACACGGAACTAAGCAATCTAGTAAAAACAGAGATCAACAAATGGGACTACATTAAACTAAAAAGCTTCTGCACCGCAACAGATACAGTGACCAGAATACAAAGACTATCCACAGAATGGGAAAGGATATTTACACAATACCCATCAGATAAGGGGTTGATATCAATGGTATATAAAGCACTGGTTGAACTCTACAAGAAGAAAACACCCAACCCCATCAAAAAATGGGGCGAAGAAATGAACAGAAACTTTACCAAGGAAGAAATACGAATGGCCAAAAGGCACATGAAAAAGTGCTCTGCATCACTAATCATCAGAGAGATGCAGATCAAAACAACCATGAGATACCACCTCACACCACAGAGACTAGCACACATCCAAAAGAACAAAAGCAACCGATGTTGGAGAGGATCTGGGGAGAAAGGGACCCTTCTTCACTGCTGGTGGGAATGCTGACTGGTTCAGCCCTTCTGGAAAACAATTTGGACGACTCTCAAAAAATTAGATATTGAATTCCCATTTGACCCAGCAATACCACTGCTGGGAATATATCCCAGAGAGGCAAAAAAGTACAATCGAAACAACATCTGCACATGTATGTTCATCGCAGCACTGTTTACAATAGCCAGAATCTGGAAAAAACCCGAATGCCCCAGAATGGATGACTGGTTGAGGAAACTTTGGTACATCTATACAATGGAATACTATGCAGCTGTTAGAAAAAAGGAGGTCAAGAATTTTGTAGTTAAGTGGATGGGCATGAAAAGTTTCATGCTGAGTGAAATGAGTCAGAAAGAGAGAGACAGACATAGAAAGATTGCACTCATCTATGGTATATAGAATAACAGAGTGGGAGACTAACACCCAAGAACTGTAGAAATAAGTACCAGGAGGTTGACTCCATGGCTTCGAGGCTGGCCTCACGTTCCGGGGAAAGGTCAACTCAGAGAAGCGATCACCAACTACATTGTAGTTGAAGGCCATGGGGGGAAGGGAGTTGCGGGCTGAATGAGGGCTAGAGACTGAGCACAGAGGCCACTCAACACCTTTATTGCAAACCACAACAGCTAATTAGAGAGAGAGAACAGAAGGGAATGCCTTGCCACAGTGGCAGGGTGGGGTGGGGGGGAGATGGGATTGGGGAGGGTGGGAGGGACACTGGGTTTACGGGTGGTGGAGAATGGGCACTGGTGAAGGGATGGGTTCCCGAACTTTGTATGAGGGAAGTATAAGCACAAAAGTGTATAAATCTGTAACTGTACCCTCACGGTGATTCTCTAATTAAAAATAAATAAATTTAAAAATTAAAAAAAAAAAAAACCAAGCTCCCAGAAGTGCGTGGCAGCTTTGTGACCGAGTGACATCTTATAGCCTACTTCTCCCTATAGGAGAACTTGAGAAGCTACCAAAAGTTTCCTGCCCACATGGGAGAGCCTCACAAACTCCCCGTGATGTATTTATATGCCAAAATCAATAACAATGCTGTGTCTCATTCCCCTGACTTTGAACGAGCCTCCAATGCAGCATCATTGGGAAGGACGTGTAAAGAGAGGTTTCTAAAATCTCAGGGCTAGGACGAATGGAGAAGTTACTAAGACTGCTCAAGAAATCTGACAATTAACGGGATGCTGCTGCTGCTGCTGATTTCTTTTTTATTGAATCACTGTCAGATAGACCCTTACAAAACTGATTAGATTTCACATACAGTATTCCAACACCCATCCCTTCACCCGTGTACATTTTCTGGGAAATTCTTATCGATGACTTCTTTAACTATTGTTTCTTCATCACATTTGTCTTCTGTTCTTCAGGGACATCAATGATTTTTATATTTTTCCTCTTGAACTCATCCATAGTTCTCTGGTATGCTGTCCTTTTATTTTTAGACTATTTTCCACCTTCTGTTTTTTTATAAAAAAATTTAAAACCTTTTTATTTTCTATTAACGAATTTAACTATTTTCCACGTTACTGGTGCCAACTCAAATAAATCGACAAACAATTGGATGATAGTGATATTTCATTAATATTACTTGGACAGAATTTTTCAATCTATTGAATGAATTTCACTGTACAGTAACAATAGTACTTTCCACCTTCTACTACTTCCTAGTTGTTGCCTCTATCTCATTTTGGAGCACTTTGATCTTTCGCTGAGCTGCTGTTATTCTGCTATTCAGAACTTCTATTACATTTTTATACCAGCTAACATGGTTTTTATTTCAGTCATTTTTTTACTGCAGTCATTTTTTTTCTCATCTTTACTTATACTTTCTTATGTTTTGCTCACTATTTGTGCTATCATTTCTTTGAGCTCATTGATCGTTCTCATCAGGGTGTCATTAAAAACATTTTCTGACGACTTACTGAGCTGGTTGGTGTATGTCCTTGGTGATTATTTTTATTGCTCATTGAGCTAAGTGGCCTTCTACCTGGTTTCCTCATTGGTTTTCTTATGTTCTTGCTGTGTTGAGATGATTCTTTATAGTTAACTCTTCTAGAAGGTGCTGAGGTATTAGTTTGAAGGTTGCTCTCTACTCTTCACATCCTCAGAATGACATGAAACATAACTGTGAGCAGTACGAAATTTGTTGAATATATCTTCAACAAGCACTTCAGGAGTTAAAATGTGGGCCCTTAACAGGTTAAAGTCAAGTGAAGTATGAAGCGCTATAGTTCCAGTTCCAGAATATGCTCAGTGATGTAAGCCAGAGGCAAGACTCACCAGGAATAGCGGAGTAGCTAAAAGAAGGTCCTTTAGTGTACGTTATTGATAAACAGAGGAGATTAAAAGTACATTTCACCGGGGTCTGAAAGATAGTACACTGGGTATGTTGTGTGCCTTGCAGATGACTGACCAAGGTTTGATTCCAAGCATGTCATACTGTCCCTAAAGTCCTGACAGAAGTTATCCCTGAGCACTCAGCCAGGAGTAAGCCCAGAACACCCAGTTGTGCCCTCCACACCAAAAAAAAAAATAAATAAAAGGTACACAACACTGAATTAGACCAAAAAGTCAAATGATCACATTGCTAATTGTGATCATTTCTGATTGGATCAGAAGTTTCCATGCACATTTTCTTGTTGTTGCTGCATTAATGTTTACGAAGGTGTGTGATTTTCTCCCTGTGTTTGTTTAAGAGTGTAAGCCTAAGTCACAAAAGCTGCTATCAATTATAGCTATAGTTATAAAAATTGCAATGAAAAATTTAGCTTATGAAATAAAAGACGACCTTAATTAGCAATTAGGCGAATGAGGGATCCTTTAAGTTTAAAAACCTTAGAGATTAATGTAGTATTAACCAAATTCTACCTACTATCTGGAGATTAGGAAGCATATTATGGAATATGCAGCTGACATTTTTGGTAAAATCAGTGGAATTTTGCATCTATTTACCAATATATCTTAAAACACATCTAGATTAAATAACAATTGACTTATTCAGCAGTCAATTTAAGGTTGTGTGAAGTACTCTGTTTAAGTGTAAGATTCAGGGATGAATGAGCCAGAATATCTTCATATTCAACAAACTTATCATCCTTTCAATGAACTATGCCTTGTAGTTAATTAACACTACATTTGATGTATAGTTATTCAGATAATAAATGTAATTGCACAGTGGGACAAAGGCAGAGAATGGTATACTTTTATAACAGCAAATTATAGAGATACCACAATAGGGAAAGAAATCCTAATCAGACTTCTTTTGCTTCATATTTGATTTTTTTCCCATTATGTCCTAGTTCCCTGGCCTTTGAAAATCAACTGGAGGAATATTATTTACTCATATTGTATTCTGGGATTCTCTTGTACCAGTTTTTATTGCTTTCAATACAAGCTCTATTTTATTTTCAAAAAAGTGTGACTTGGAGCCAGGGCAATAGTACAGCTTGCCTACACAACCAGGGATTGATCCCCAGTACTCCAAATAGATCTTTAAATACTCCAGGAGTGATCCTTGAGCAGAGAGCCAGGAGTAAGCCCCAAGCATAGCTGAATGTGGTCTAAGAACTAAAAACAACAAAATGTGACTGAAGGAGGAAAAGAAAGTGACATGAAAATTTTTCTTTAAAAATATTTTAAACACACCTTCTCCAGATGGAGCCCTGGCGACACTGAGCAGCAACTAACATGGCTCCGGCTTGCGGGACTGGGACACATCCGAGCCGGGGAGGGGCACTGGAGTGGGGCGGCGCCAGCCCAACCTCCAAGTGGTCCCAGCCGCTGGAAGTCACGCCCTCTACCCACCCTCGGCGCCATCTTGCCACATTCAACAGAGAAGAAGCCAGGCATTCTGGTGAGCAACATGGCTGGAGAAATGCTCTGGACCCGAAACCGGGCCAGGAACACCGGGGATCCAGACGGAGGAAGTACAGCCAGCACACCTTCTCCAGATGGAGCCCTGGTGACACTGAGCAGCAACTAACACAGCTCCGGCTTGCGGGACTGGGACACATCCGAGCCGCGAGGCCGCATTAGCCGCGTTAGCGGCCGCGCGACCTTTTCTAAAATCTGAAAACATACAATCTTTTAATGGAAAACCAATTATCAAATGCTTCTTAGTAGGGCTGTCTTTCTTCGGGGAAAACTCCAACAACAATAGTGAGTTTTTGTTTTGCAATATGGAACGTAATCAAGGTAAAGAGAAAATGAAGTAAAAGTCATCAGTTATACAGTTGGGGGTGGGGGGTGGGGGCGAGGGGTATACTGGGGATTTTGGTGGTGGAATATGGGCACTGGTGAAGGGATGGTGTTTGAATATTGTATAACTGAGACATAAACCTGAAAACTTTGTAACTTTCCACATGGTGATAAAATAAAAATTAAAAAATATTCTAACTCCTTTGTATGGCCGAAACTCAGGCATGAAAGCTTCGTAACTGTATCTCATGGTGATTCAAAAAATAATAATTAAAAACAAGAAAAAAATATTTTAAACATTTTATTAACATACTGTGATTTACAAAGTTATTTATAGTTGGATTTTTGACATACAAAGTTTCAGCACTACAACCAGCATCTACTTCCCTCCACCACTGTTCGCTGCTTTCCTCTTTTCTGTACCACTCCCTCCAGCCTCCAGCCTGCCCTCTTGACAAGCACCTTTATTTCCTTCTTTATTTATTTTTTAATAAGTGAGTCACCATGAGGCTACAGTTACAAATTTACCCAACTTTGTGCTTGTGTTTCCCTCATACAATGTTTGAGAACCCATCTCTCCACCAGTGTCCATTCTCCACCACTAATGAACCCAGTATCCCTAGCATTCTCCAATCCTGTCCCCCTACCCCCACCACACCCCGCCTTGTGGCAGGGTATTCCATTTTGTTCTCTCTCCTTTTGGGTATTGATTGTGGTTTGAGATAGGGGTATTGAGTGGTCATCGTGTTCAGTCTCTAGTCTACTTTCAGCATGCTTCTCTCTTCTCGAGCGGGGTCCCCAACCACATTTTCCTTGGTGTTCCCTTCTCTATCTGGGCTGCTTTTCCCCCCGCATGTGAGGCCAGCTTCAAAGCCATGGAGGCAACTGCCTTGCATTAAATACTGCTATTCTTGGGTGTTAGTCTCCTACTCTGTTATTTTATATTCCACAGATGAGTGCAATCTTTGTATGTCTGTCACTCTCTTTCTGACTCATTTCATTTAGCATGATACTTTCCATGTTGATCCACTTATATGCAAAGTTCACAACTTCATCTTTTCTAACAGCTGCATAGTATTTCATTGTATAGATGTATCAAAGTTTCTTTAACCAGTCATCTGTTCTCGGGCACTCGGGTTTTTCCAGATTTTGGCTATTGTAAATAGTGCCGCGATGAACATATAAGTGCAGATGTCATTTCGACTATACGTTTTTGTTTCTCCGGGATATATTCCCAGAAGTGGTATTGCTGGATCAAATGAAAGCTCAATTTCTAATTTTTTGAGAAGCATCCATATTGTTTTACAAAAGTGCTGAACCAGTGGGCATTCCCACCAGCAGTGTAGAAGGATCCCTTTCTCCCCACATCCTCTCCAACAGCGGTTGCTTTTGTTCTTTGGATGTGTGTCATTCTCTGGGGTGTGAGGTAGTATCTCATAGTTGTTTTGATCTGTATCTCCCTGATGATTAGTGATGCAGAGCACTTTTTCCTGTGCCTTTTGGCCATTCGTATCTTTTCCTTAGAAAAGTTTCTGTTCATTTCTTTGCCCCATTTTCCGATGGGGTTGGATTTTTTTATTCTTGTAGAATTCATCCAGTGCTTTATATACCCTTGATATCAACCCCTTATCAGATGGGTATTGGGTTATCACCGCTAGATAGATCGACAAGAACAACACTCAACAAGTAAACACTGACTCTGAAGGAAAGAATGGAAGAGAGAGGCCTAATGTATACAGGGCTTTACACCCCAAAAAGAAAGAATACACATTCTTTTCCAGTGCACATGGAACATTTTCCAAGATAGATCATGTACTGGGTCACAAAACACACCTCAATAGAATCAGAAAAATAGAAATTGTATCAAATATCTTTTCAGACCACGATGCGCTGAAGATAGAAGCTAATCACACACAAACATGGAGAACCAAAGCAAACACCTGGAAACTAAACAGCTCAGTGTTGAACAATGGGTGGGTCAGGAAGGAAATCAAGGAAGAAATCAAGAGATACCTCGGAACAAAGGAGAATGAAGACACAAGCTACCAAAACCTATGGGACGCAGCTAAAGCCGTGTTAAGGGGAAAATTTATAGCTCTGCAAACATTCCTTATTAAGGAAGAAAGGGCCTACATAGATAGCTTGACTTCACAGTTCAAGATCTTAGCAAAGTACCAGATCTAAGGAAAGAAATAATAAAAATTAGAGCAGAAATTGACAATATGGAAACCCAGAAAACAATCCGAAAGGTCAATGAAACCGAGAGCTGGTTCTTTGAGAAAATAAACAAGATTGATAAACTGCTAGCAAGACTCACAAAGAAAGAGAGAGAACCCTAAGAAATTGAATCAGAAATGAAAAGGGTACATCACAACAAAAGCCAATGAGATTCAAAAGATCATCAAAGACTACTTTGAAAGTCTGTATGCCACAAAACAAGAGAACCTAAAAGAAATGGATGAATTCCTTGATTCATACAATCTCCCAAGACTGAACCAAGAAGATCTGGAATACCTGAATAGACCTATTAATATCAAGGAAATCGAAGCTGTAATCAAAAGTCTCCCCCATAACAAGAGCCCAGGTCCAGACGGATTCACTGGCGAATTCTTCCAAACATTTAAAGAGGACTTGTTGCCAGTTCTCCTCAAGCTTTTCCAGGAAAATGAAAAAATAGGAACCCTCCCAAACAGTTTTTATGAAGCACATATCTCCCTAATACCAAAAGCAAACAAAGGCACCACAAAAAAAAAAGAAAACTATAGACCAATATCCCTGATGAATACCAGTGTGAAGATCCTCAAAAAATATTAGCAAATAGAATCTAACAACTCATTAAAAAGATCATACACCATGACCAAGTGGGATTCATCCCAGGGATGAAAGGATGGTTTAACATTCGGAAATCAATCAACATAATCCATCATATCAACAAAAGTAAAGATAAAAACCATATGATCATATCAATAGATGCAGAGAAAGCATTTAACAAGATCTAACATCCGTTCATGTTGAAAACTCTCACCAAAATGGGTTTTGGAGGAACTTTCCTCAAGATAGTCAAAGCCATCTACTGTGGAGAGCCTCCATGGGACCATGCTTCGTGAACACCTGTTTCTTGTTGGTTGCACCGTGCTTTGTGAACAACACCTGATGGGGAATCAGGATGTCTTGTCACGCTCACAAATTATGGCTAGTTTATCAGCTGCAGACACTTGAGGGCAAACAAGCAGGGAGAGGTATATAAGGGGGGAAGCTGCCTAGCTAGTCGGTTCCTTCTCGTTCGTCCCTCTCTCCTTCTCCTTGTTCCCCCTCGTTCCCGTTTCTTCCCCCTTCAATGGAAAGTTCCTGAATAAATCAGAGCAAGAAGGATCTCCGAGTTGCGTGTTTCTTCGCTGGTCGAAGCGGCGCGCGACAATCTACCACAAACCTATGGCGCGACAATCTACCACAAACCTATGGCAAGTATTATCCTCAATGGGGAAAAGCTAAGGGCCTTAACTCTAAGATAAGGGATAAGACAAGGATGCACACTCTCACCACTGCTTTTCAATATATTACTGGAAGTACTTGCAATAGCTGTTAGGCAAGAAAAAGATTAAGGATATCCAGGTAGGAAAAGGAGAAATCAAACTCTCACTATTTGCAGATGATATGATACTATATCTAGAGAAGCCTAAAACCTCTACTAAGAAACTCTTACAAAACAATAGACGTGTAGAGTAAAGTTGCAGGCTATAAAATCAATACCCAAAAATCCATGGCCTTCCTATTTGCAAACAATGAGACAGAGGAAAAGGACATGAAAAAAGCAATCCCATTCACAATTGTGCGCCAGAAAATTAAGTACCTTGGAATCAGCTTAACTAAAGAAGTAAAGGACCTCTACAAAGAAAACTATAAAATGCTACTCCATGAAATAAAAGAGGACATGAGGAAATGGAAACATATCCCCTGTTCATGGATAGGGAGAATCAACATTGTCAAAATGGAAATACTCCCCAAAGCATTGTACAGATTTAATGCGATCCCTATAAGGATACCCATGACATTCTCCAAAGAAATGGATCAAGCAATCCTGAAATTCATATGGAACAACAAATGCCCACAGATAGCTAAAACAATTCTTGGGAAAAAGATGATGGGAGGCATCACCCTCCCCAATCTTAAACTTTACTACAAAGCGGTAACAATTAAAACAGCATGGTATTGGAACAAAGGCAGACCTGCAGACCAGTGGAACAGGGTGGAATATCCCTACACACAACCTCAAATGTATGATAATCTAATCTTTGATAAGGGAGCAAGAAATGTGATGTGGAACAAGGAAAGTCTCTTTAACAAATGGTGCTGGCATAACTGGACAACCACATGCAAAAGAAATGGCTTAGACCTTGACCTGACACCATGCACAAAAATCAGATCAAAATGGATTAAAGATCTCAACGTCAGACCACAATCCATAAGATTCATCGAAGACAAGGTCGGCAAAACCCTCCATGATATTGAAGCTACAGGTATCTTCAAACATGACAGACACGCAACTAACCAAGTGGAAACAGAGATAAACAACTGAGACTACATTAAACTAAGAAGCTTCTGCACCGCAAAACATATAGTGACCAAAATACAAAGGCAATCTACAGAATGGGAAAGGACAAGCACCTTTTTAAGTATGGTTGTTAGCATGAAAATATTTTAAGGACAGAAACCTGAAAAAAAAAAGGTATCAGTAGCAATGATTCTTAACTACTTTAACTTATGGAACTTAAGTCAAACCAAACCCTTACAAAATGATCATGAAAACATCCCTTAAAGCAGTTAGTTCTCTGGCCATCAGTGCAGGACGGGTGAAGGTCCCAGCACAGCAGAGGAAACTGCTGGTGCTCCTCCAGAGCCTGCACCTGTCAGGCAGCTCCAGACCCCTGACTCTACACAGCAGCAAAAGCATGAAAAGCCAGTTCTTCCTCCCCAAACCCCACTTGAGCTTGTCTGCAATAAATGTTTTCCTCTCTGTAGAGCAGAGTTTGATCTGTCTTTCCATGAACTATCCAAATTATTTAGACAGCAAAGGGATTGCTCTTCAGAAGTGTAAAGCAGTGTCTTCTTTTAAGGAATAACAGATCTGAACTCTAGAGAATCAGCTTCCTCGGGCTGTTATTCCAGTGAAATCCCTGTGTTTTCCCAAATAAAGACATCCAAGGGCCTGCAAACAAAGAGACTCATACAAAATGAGTGGTTTGTGGCATTTCACTGGACAAAGACTTTAAGAAAAAATTGTTTCAAACTTATTATAAATAAGTGGACTGTTCAATGCAAAGGTTTTTCTCCTATATAGTTATGAATCACAGAATTTAAATTATTTAGCAAAATAGGAGTAGATAAAGAAAAACTGGAAGTTTGTAGCTTTATAATATATAATATATAAATATAATTTTGTAGCTTTATAATATAAGGGTGGATTGGAGTATTGCATCACAAAATCAGTGCTAAGGCTTAGTTCTGATTCTGTGCCAAGGGATCACTTCTGACATTGTTGGCATTGGTAGAGGATGTGGTGCTGAGAATGGAACCTTGGTTCTGCATTGGCAATATAAACACCTTAACCCCTGTATACTATCTCTCTAGCCCCTGTAACTTACAATGATCTTTATTGATGTGATTTTTTCCCACTATTTTTTTACAGTATTAGTTTACTATCTTTGTATTCTGTACAGAAGTCCAAGGCAAAAATTGCTTCTGGCTTTATGAATTACCAAAGGTGATGACCCGTGTGGCTGATTTATCACAGGCCTTTTAGTCTTCTTTCCTGATAGATCCTTACCTTCTTTGGGAGGAGGCCTATGAATAGATTTCCAGGGAATTTGATTATAATAGGCAAGTTCTAGATAACAATTTTCACCATGAAAACCTATGACTTTTTTATTTGCATAACCATAGCTCTTTACAACCGGACAAGTTTTACCTTTACCATTTTCCAACCATTCCTTAATTCTTTTTCTGCATTTCCTTTTTTTCTTGTAATTCGGCTTGTCATTGTTTTTCTTTTTCCTTTACTTTTTTCTTCCTTCACATTCTTCAGCTTTTTTTCTTTAGCTACTCTTGATATTTCTCTTTTGCTTTTCTTGCAAATGTTCTTTCTTCAGTTCTTCTGCTGCTTTTTTCCTCTATTTCTTTATTCATTTTTTGTTCCCTTTCTTTTCTTTCCTGGCGCACCCTTGTAGATCCATGTCTCTCAAGCTCTTCACCTGGGCCTCTAAGTGATGGGCATCCTGATCGAGGTCTTCTTCATTCTCCTCATCATCCTCTTGGGAAAAGGGGAAGCCCTGGTGGCTCAAGGAAGACAACAGCGACAAGGTGGAATTAATGAAGCTCCCCAATGTCACTGTCTCCCACCCAAGGGAAACAGCCTTAACAACAGAGGAGCTTGGAGAGGGCTGAGACCATCGCCTGATGTGAATTTTTATTGATGAGAATCAGTGAGTACTCTGTTCATTTGCAGAAAATACTAAAGGGAGATCAAAGATACATTAATATTTTTCATTTTATAACCTTCTATGATCATTTAAAGATGATCATCCCAAAGCATTGTTTAGTGTACACACAATCTAATATTACTATTATTTCTTTTTAATACCAAATACTGAATAACAGCCATATTAGTCAAATACCATTGTTTATGAGTTTAATTCTCATTCAGACTCACATATAACATAATGATAAGCATACTGTAAATGCACAATAAATTTTTAAAATATAATTTATAATAGTAACGAGGCCCCTGATTTTAAATTCTTGTGCCCACATTCCTTAAACAATTATACCAATTTTAAATTGAGGAAGCTTAAAATTATCAGAATACCATTTTAATTCACTTAATTGAAAAACCCACATATTTGAATACATCCATATGTATCTTTCCAATGTTATTTTTTGAAAAGGAAGTAAATCTATATTGAATCTACATTTTTTTGTCTCTATAGCAAACCCATGAGGTTGGCTTTTTTTAATTTTTATTTTTAAAAAATTGTCTTTATTTCCCTTTTGCAGAGGGAGGACTTCAGTTTAATAACCAATTCATGTAACTTACCTAAGATTATAAGGTGAATGGTAGAACAAAGACATATTCTGCAGAGAATCTAACTGAATTTTCTATTGCATGTACTTCCCAAATTCTCCTTAGACAGCACAGCATAAAAAGAGAGTCTTTGTTTCCTGTTTATATCTTTCTTTGGTAGGAGCACAAGAACTTACAGTGATGTTGATGTTCTGGTTTCAGTGTACTGCATAAAAAAAATTCATTTCTTTTCTCTTTTTATATATTTATTTGTTTAAGTATATATACGTACATATTTATTTGTTAGTTTTGTTTTAGGGCCACACTTGGTGATGCTCAGTGGTTACTCCTGTTTCTTCACTCAAGGATCCTTTATGATAGGCTTGGGGAACCATATGGGTGCCTGGGATTGACCTCTGGTTAGTCTCATATAAGGAGAGCAACTTACCTGCTATACTATATCTTCAGCATAAATCTATTTCCTTTCT
Organism: Sorex araneus; assembly: GCF_027595985.1. Taxonomy (NCBI): domain Eukaryota; kingdom Metazoa; phylum Chordata; class Mammalia; order Eulipotyphla; family Soricidae; genus Sorex; species Sorex araneus. Next base: position 231,518,927 of record NC_073313.1, on the reverse strand, counting down.
TATTTATCATGGGAATTCTCAGAGATATGAGAAAGGAAATCCTGTCTTTTGTTATTTTTCCAATAGCAATAATTAGAAATAACTTTGAATTGGTATCATGAATTACTTAAATTGTTTAAGACTCTGATTTTTTTCACTAAATATAGTATTTAATAACTAGAATCAAAAAAGTTACACTTAAGTTCAAAACTAGTGCTTTATACTCTTGTAATGTGATTTACATTGTAGTTTTTATTGGCTTAGTGGGAAGACTGCCATCTACTGAATCAACAATACTTTTCATCTACTCTCTGAATCACTGTGTGTAAAGTAACATGCAAGAAGAATCTCCGGGTTGCGTGTTACTTTACAACTGTGTAAACTTTAAAAACAATACTGTGAAAAAGTTAAAATATGTATACTTGTACAGATATACTGAGAAATATTTTTTCGTTATATGCATATACAATATGATATTTTTGTCTATCTACCTATGACTTGCTCTTAGATCTCAAATATTTAGAAAATGCATTCTTTAGCAAATCAAGCATTCACCTAAAAAATCTAATTTGCTAAGTTTATTTCTTTACTGCAATGAAAGTCTGTATGGTAGTCTAACTGTCCCATTGCTTCTTTTTAGAGCTAGTCTTCATGGTGTGTTTGATGGTTTAAAACCAATTTGTTTTCCTTTACTCTCTCCCTTATGTTTCTACTCCTACTTTAAAATGCTCTTAGAAATCCAGAAATTACAAATAAAAGTTCTTGGGCATTTGCTTTGCATGTGGCCAACCCAGGTTTGATTCCTCCTCCCCTATCGGAGAGCCTAGGAAGCTACCGAGAGTATCCCGCCCTTGAGACAGAGCCTGGCAAGCTACTTGTGGTGTATTTGATTGCCAAAAAAAGTAACAACAAGTCTCAAGATGGAGACGTTACTGGTGTCTGCTCAAGCAAATCAATGAACAATGGGACAACAGTACTATAGAGTGCTATTAATTTATATATTTTTCAATAATTATTTTCTTTTCAAAATGAGTAGAGGTCTTATTGTATAAGAAGTTATGTGCTACTTAGTTAATATCAAAATTAAAAACATCATTCAGGATAGTCTTTGTCCTTCAAACCCTTGAGGATCCAGTCAAATATAAACTTTATTTTTTAAGAACAATTATAGCATTGTAACATTGTTGTGCTATAAGATCAATTGCTATACGATCAATTATAATTGGTAAAAAAAAAAAGCCTGGTGATGTGATTTATTTGTTGACTCTGGTTGCTGCTTTCCTAAAGCCACCCATTTCTTTTCCCTTCTGCTTAGTGAGAAGTCATTCTTGGAATTAGGAGGAAAACAGCATATTCACTTCTACTGAATCTTTTTTATATTTGTTTGGAATTTCTGGGATATGTCACTTTTTCAGGAGATGAAAGTTTGCCCCAGTTTCACTCATTCAAATGAGGGCTGTTTGCAGTTTTTTTTCTTTCCTTTAATTTAGAACTTCAAGGTGGATGCAAGTTGACTTAGTTTAAGAAACCTTTTCATCTCTTTGGTTATGTGGATATTAACTTTTTCTCAATTTGTATTACTAGCACAATGCCATAATACTAAAGAAAATAAACAACTATTGAGGAGCACTAAAAAAATTGACTTTTTAGTTTCTTATAAGATTCAAAGCATTTTCTTTCTAATTAATTTGCATATATGTCTATAATATATGATAATGTATAAAGTGAATATACTATAACATATGCTAATTACTACATAAGATATGTAATCGGGGCTGGAGTAATAGCACAACGGGTAAGGCGTTTGCCTTGCACGCAGCCAACCCAGTTCAATTCCCAGCATCCCATATGGTCCCCCAAGCACCACCAGGAGTAATTCCTGAGTTCCAAGCCAGGAGTAACCCCTGAGTATAAGCCGGGTGTGACCCAAAAAGTAAAATATATATATATATGTAACCAAATTGATTATTTATCTCATGGATAATAGCAGTTGATGTTAAATATACCTGAAAAGGTTTTGTGCCGATAAGGTAGTTTTAGGATCTGGAATATGGTCAGCAATAGATTGTTGCATATGCCTGAGGACTTGAAGTCAGTCCCTGGTAGGTGACACACATAAAAAAAGCTTTACTAAGGTCATTATTCATTTAGCTTTAATTACAAAAGTTACTTATTCTGTAGCTTCTTAGAAACACCCAGACTTCTTCATATGTATCTTAACTATTATAATATAATTCCCCATGGAAAGTTTGAAGTGAAAGAAAAAAGTTTTTTCATGAATTTAATTTTCCAGACTTGTTGGAAGCCAATATTTTTAAATGGGCAAGACAAAAATTATTGCAATATGCATTTTTTTTGTTTTCTGAAGAATGCTAGTAGAAAATATAAATCTAATACAATTGAAAAAAATATCTTTATATTTCTAAGTTTTTAAATGTGTGTTTGTGAAATACCCTGCCCCAGCTGAGTATTTTAACACTTAATATCTCTGCTGTATCTACATTTAATCACACAAAAGTATAATAGAGACTCCAGAACTTAGGCATGTAATCTAAGATAGTTTGCTAAAAATAGCTCATCCTTGGGCTGGAGCATTTGCCTTGCATGCGGCCAACCCAGGTTCGATTCCCAGAGTCCCATATGGTCCCCTGAGTACCACCAGGGGTAGATCTTAAGTGCAGAGCCAGGAGTAACCCCTATGCATTGCCGGGTGTGACCCAAAGAGGAAAAAAAAATACATCTTATCCTTAGATGTTAGTGGTTGTTTGTCTTTTTTCTAGGAAATGTGAGGTTTTGAGGATTTGGTCTTAAAGGTCACGCCCTAATCTCTAATGCTATACTTCCATGTTAAGTCTTCATATCATCATGTTCGTGACAGTTCTTTCTTATAGTGTATCTACCAACAGTTGTAACTAAAATATTCACTATTCCTCTACTGTCTTAAATAATTTATCCTAGGGCAGTTTTCTGTTAGGAAGAAAACCAGTAAGTGTTTAAGTGTAGAATATTGAGAAACAGTTAAGATGTCAAAACAAACAAAAAAAACCCTGATAAATTATAAAACATAATGAATTCTAGTTTAATATCAGGAGTGACATTTCTCTTTCTGAAAGAATCTTTTTTCCTTTGATCTTCAACTTTCACCTAACATCCTCAAATTCTTCAGATTTTCTCAAGGGTTTTATTTGCTTTGTTCTTTTCCAAATGCCTTTGTTCTCTGTTTACTGCCCTTTCAGAGCAAGATGACTCTAGGCTTGGGCTCATTTTAGTTCCCGCAACACACATCTGACTTAACATCAGAATTATTACTAGGCCTTAAATTGTGGCTATATCTGTGTACCCATAAGCTAGTTCTGTTGTGTTGCAGAGACAACTAGGAATCCAACATATGGGAAGGTATAGAGCTTCAACTTTCTTCTGATTTAAGTATAGTACTAGAGATTAAGAAACTTCCTTTTTAAATCTGGTCTTGCCAGATAAATAATTTTTCAAATGGAGTTTTAGAGTTTATGCAAATATTAATCTTTTTCTTTATTTTAAACATTCTGCTAACATACCTTGGTCAATGGATAATGATAGCTTACCCCCTAAATTCATCAGGTTTCTTTAATGCCTCCTACATTTCATCTAAGGACAAAGGTTACAATGAAAAGTGACTTGGGAAAAAAAGCTCTGGTCAGAGTTGATTTCAATTATTCTATTTTAAATTATGTAAATGTAACTCTTGGGTATTGCTTTTCCAGTGGGATCTGTGCTATAACAATAAGTTATTCAAGCCTGATTAAATCTAGTCCCAGTAACCATATTAACTAAGAAGACATATTTAAACAAATTGCCTGTGTCCTAACAAGGCTTCATAATAATGATATGCTTCAAATAAAAAGAAAACATACTCCTTTTGTTTCTTTGACCTACCACCAATTTTTTTTAAGTATGATGGAAATATTGATGACTTTAGCTTTCTGAGCCTAATTCACATCAATGTTTGGAGGAGAATTGAAAATGTTCATTGTCTAAGTGGTGGACGAAAATAGGAACTTTTAAATTATGAATTGGGTTAACATCTGTTGGGAAACTGTTTGCTTCACTTTATTTTAACATCGCATTTTCCTCACAATTCTCCATCTCTCACACATCTGGGAATGTGGTAAGAGTACCACATAGGCAATTATAAAGCCAGAGTCCAGTTAAGGACTCTGAATTTTCCATTTTTAGACTGTTACAATGTAAGGATGTCCCAAGAGTACCCTGTTTAGACACCACAGGAAGAAAGCTCTTGATTTAAAGGATAAATAAAGTGAAGGTTGCAATAAAACAAAAGAGGAACTTTGGAAAAACCCTTTGACACAAATAAAACTTTAAAGGTTTATAGTATATTAAATTCACTTAAATACTTTTATTCTATCATTTAAAAAGAGTATTTAATAACTAAGATATTTAATTAAAACATTTCAATAGAAATTGGTTGAGAGAGGCTTAAATATTAGAATTATCAGTGAGTAGATACTTTGGTGTAAAATAGTCACGGGTTACTATCCTTGTTATTTTACTTCTTAGTATTGCCTGGCAGAATACCCTGTAAGTACTCTAGCTTCAGTATTTTTATTTAGAAACTTGAGATGATGATGAGAATTTATACATGATAGTGACTAAGGGAAAACCATTTTACTTTATGTTGTTATTATTTGTGGTTTTGAAAACCTCTTCTGGCAGTGGTAAGGCCTACTCTTAGGTCTGTCCTTTGGGTTTTGCCTAGAGGTGCTCAGTGGATCATGCAGTGTCCAGGATCACGTTAAGTTCTCGCACATGTAAGGAATGTGCTTAGCCATTTGGCCTAGCACTTCAGTTCAGGATAACTATTTTAGCAGTATAATTATTATAAGCATATGTTTAATACAGTGTTGGCATGTGACAAACAACATGAATATTACTATTATCTGGCAGTCATAATGAGATTTTTTAATAAGGAATAGGGCTAATGATGATATGTGGACACATCAAATTAAGAAACTAATAAATCCCAACAGTAAAACTGTGGCAGATGCAAAACAAATTAGCTTGGTAGATAGTATATGATGGGACCTGTACAAAAGAAAATATCATTTACTTTGTGCTAGAAGAATCACAATTCTACTGCTTTTTCGATAATCCCATCAAATGGGTGAGAAATTAAAATTATTACAACATAGCAGGATAGCACAGCGGGTAGGGCGTTTGCCTTGCTGACCCGGGTTCAACTCCTCCATCCCTCTCGGAGAGCTTGGCAAGCTACCGAGAGTATCCCGCCTGCATGGCAGAGCCTGGCAAGCTACCTGTGGCGTATTCAATATGCAAAAACAGTAGCAGCAAGTCTCACAATGGAGACATTACTGGTGCAATGGGATGACAGTGATACAGTGAAAGTAGGATATAGTCCATATTTTCTTGAAGATCTTAAACAGAGCTGCTTTATTAAAATGTTAGGCCTCAAGAGACATCTACAATGAGATTTTGAAGTCAAAATACCTATTATCCCTTTTTTATTCATTATAATCTAAACTTTTTAAAATTCTTTATTGGGTACTAGAGGGTTTTTTCAGTTAATTAGTGAGTTTAATATAAAAGTTCTTGACACCTCCTTAGAAGTCTAGTGTAGTTAGTGTAAATCCCAAGACATCTTACAGTTTCTCTGGAATTCCCTTCAGTATTGTATCTCACAAGAGGTCTAGGAGTACCTGTCCTGAGTAACTTAGCCTAACGCAGTAGCATCAACTTGCCTTGGCTTCAAGGATTCCTTAGTTTCTATTAATGACATCATTTCCTCCTCTTTGAATACCACCTCAAGTGTTTGGACTGGCTTATTTCTTTTAAGACTTGACCCAACTACATTGCTTTTTGTGGAAGAATTGTTTTCTCCTTCCTCCATACAATCTAATAGTTCGGAGGGTCCCCTTGGTGGTGTATAATTCTTTTTCCTATGAAATTAAAGTGCAGTTCAATTTCACATATTTAAATCTACAATCCTCCCTCTCCCCACAACCTCCCTACAAACCCCAACACCATACAAACTAGACTATAAATTTTCAAGGCCAAAAATAATGTTTACTTATTTATAGTATAATCCAAATAAATATCAAAAGCAAGGATGATAGAGCCAGAGCAATAATACAGTGGGTATGGTGCTTCCCTTGCATGTGGCCAATCAGGTTGGATCCCTGCTACCGAATTTGGTTCTTCTGAGCCTACCAGGATTCATCCCTAAGTGCAAAGACAGGAATAAACCCCAAGCACGATTGGGTGTGGCCCCGGAACAACCAAAAAATGATGATAGTTCCTTAACACTCTCCTAGGCTTATATTTGGATTATTAAAGTGAATGAATAGTCATAATTTCTTATGTTTTATTCCTTTGTGGAACCAGTCTATTCACCAAAGATACAAAATTCATTAGTCTTAATCCAGGAAAATGCATATTGAGAAAACTAAAATAAACAGTACCTGCAATGTATGCCATACCACTTGGCAGGAGTGAAATTTGCCTCATTTAATTGCAGATTCAAGGATAACTCTTAACAAAGACCTCATGTATTATATTTGAAGGAACATCAACTTGGTTCTTATTCCAATCTCAGTGTTAGAGGTTTGGGTTTGCCTTTAAATTAAAAACAACATGTAGAATTTATCAAGACTAGTTGATGTTTTATTCATAATAAAGTATGCCATTGGCATTTAATAAATATTAAACAATGATAACAGTGAGGCTAATTGGTTCGAAATGTGACTGCTTTCAATGGAAAAATAAAGTCCCTACTTCTACACTGGCATCTGATTATGTGTCTTCACTGGTCTTGATTGGATCTTACTATATGTGACTAAAACACAGATTTTTATATAGCAGGATTACATGGTTTGTCCATGACTTCCTTAAATTTCCTCACACACATCTGCAATCACTAATATGACAGATTTGGCTGCAATTTCATTGTTTAACTGAGTTAATATCCAAATAATATTTTAAATGTTTTATTTGTACCAACTTAGGCTGTTATTTTCACCTTTCAATATTGTGCTATAAGTAAAAATATATCAAATTTCTAAGTCTTTTGAAAGAAAAGTGAATGCAAATTTGGCAAAATATTTAAATATATGTATGTAGCTTTCTAAACTATGAGAGTAAAGGAAGTGATTGCAAGAAACCATTATCCAAGATAATATATACTTTGTTGAGAGAGCAACTGCATATTCAGAGAGAATGGTTTGTTGCCATTAACCTGATGTTAAAATATTTCTCATTTTCTCTGTATAATTTGTAACCCTCTTCCTGTGTAAAACATACATAGAAGAACCATGTTCAGTTTATAAGAATATAACTATGCCCAACAGCATACTTTAATAGGAAAATAGCCATGGATATTAAATGAATCAAAACATTCAATTATTCCTCCCTTTCCTTTGAAATAAAATGGTATTTTGAGGTTCAATTGAAAACACAGTTGCTTATCTGTTCAGAATAAAGTTGTGACCTATCAGAAAGCCATTCATTGCCTGGAAAATCTCATTTCCCTCCAATTACGCTACTCAATGTGTTTAATCATTAGCTTGAGAAGGAGAAATTCAGTTAAGTAAAATAGAAGAATCATAAGTCTTCATTGTTATTACTAAATTATCTATTAGCATAAAGTAAACATTGACCATAGCACTGTCCTCCCATTGTTCATCAATTTGCTTGAGCGGGCACCAGTAATGTCTCCATTGTGAGACTTGCTTTTACTGTTTTGGTCATATCGAATATGTCACGGCTAACTTGCCAGGTTCTGCCTAGTGGATGAGATATTCTCGGTGGCTTGCCAGGTTTTCCGAGAGGGATGGAGGAATTGAACCTGGGTCGGCAAGGCAAACTCCCTACCTGCTATGCTATTGCTTCAGGGTTGCCTCCTTAGCACAGTACGTGGCATGTCAATCTCAAACATTGACTAACAAGGAAAATGAAATCTCATTCTTTTTAGAGTATAAAAGTACATTCTTTGGGAAAAAGTAGAAGCTTATGATGTTCTCTGGAAATTCATGTCAATTCCCAAATATTTATTTTAAGTAGTAGAAATAAAGTAAAGTTTTTTGTTTGTTTGTTTTTGTTTTTTTGCTTTTTGGGTCACACCTGGCGATGCACAGGGGTTACTTCTGGCTCTGCACTCAGTAATTACCCCTGGCGGTGCTCAGGGGACTATATAGGATGCTGGGAATCGAACCGGGGTCGGCCACGTGCAAGACAAACGCCCTACCCGCTGTGTTATTGCTCCAGCCCCCCAAGTAAAGTATTTTTTACTTTACTTAAGTGTTAAGTAAAGAGCAGATTGAAGTTTCAAATTTAAAATAAAGGCTTATCATTCTTTGACTTATTTCTTTCAATGAGAAGTAATGACGTTTTGGAACCCACATTATTATTGCTTAAAATAGTCCTTTTTACATTTTTTAATTTCAATTTTTATATTATAATTTAGGTAATGAAGTTACAATAGTTAGTGCACCTTACATACATTATTATAATAAGTTCTATTAATAATAAATAGAATTTTTATTCAAGCTATCTGATGAAGATAGTAATCTTATAAATATTTTAAATGGTTAATTTTATGGTAAAGATGAACATAAACCTCTTATTTTTAGCTTCCAAAACACTTGTGCCAAATTTTGGTTACATTCTGTATAAAGGAACACTTGATCATGCCTCTCAGTTAATACAGTATAGATATAAACTTGTGGTGTGTTTTTTCTCACAAGAGCCCTAAATATAATAATAATAATAATAATAATAATAATAATAATAATAATAATAATAGAAAGAGCCCTAGAGACAGGAATTCTAGGATATAGATTCTTTTCTCACCCTGGGCCTGAGGAGGAGCACTGATATACACACTCACCTGTATATATATTAAACTTTCTTTTCAAATAAATTTTTGGACATCTCCTATGAAGATCTAAGTCCAGTATTAGCAAGAATATCCAAATTAGTAAGACACATCCCATCACTTGAATTCAGTTCATGAAGGGGCACAGATCTATATGGATTTAGAAGAAGGACATTGTAAAAAACACACTTAAGAATAAAAACTCAAGGCTAACTTCTATGTGATCTTTTAGTTACTTCTTTTCTACAAGCAAAACTTCCTTTGGCCTTTCTTGTATAAATAGTGAAACAAATGGTAAATTCTGCTTGTCCTTGTAGGCAGGCTGGTGAGAGCTCTCTAAGAGGTTATGTATCAGTGTCTTTAGGTTTCCTTTTGAAGCACGGCTTAAAGAAAAAAATGTTAGACCATAGATAGATGTTACAAATGTTTGAGAGTAACCGAATACTCCTTTTCATATTTTCCATTTTCCATTGTTCCTGTCTTCTTCCCTTCTGAATAGTTGTCTATTATATATATTTTATATACCTATATATGGATAAGATAGGCCTGTAAGAATTTGTGAAGCATAATTAAAATATACCACAAAAGCCACAGAAGAAAGAGCTTTAAACAAAGAACAAAGCTGAAATTAAACCTTCATATTTCACATACAGTAATTCAAACATCTCCGTGTGATGGAATAAATGGTTACAGAAACAGGTGAAAATACAGAGAAAATAGGACTTTCAAACTATAGGGACTTCTTGCGAATTGTAAATCCTAATTAGGAATAGATTTATTTATTGACTGATTTATTATATATTTGGTTTTAGGACTACATTCAGCCATGCCCTGAGGATCATGCAGCACAGGGATTGGAACCCAGCATGCAAAATACATCCTAGCTTTTCAAGGGCTCCATCCCTGAGTCACAGTCCTGGCCCCAAGTTCAAATTCTCAAGAAAAGAATTCAAAATCATAGGCATGTTCTATGTGTGGAAATGACTAAGTAAATTTTAGTCAGTTACTTTGAATGTGATTTAGAACAATACTTACTCTAGCACTACTTTAATAACTTTAACTTGTTTTCTAAGAACTGAGGTTCTGAGATGCTGTCTCAAAGAAGCGATCAGTGTGGGCTTACAAACCATCCCTTCCAAAACTTTATTTGGAAGAGATTAAGAGTGAGTATGTGCGGAAGGGGAGTGGATATAAATGTGTTTTTCTAAGCAATTTCCCTTTAATTAAAAATGTGTTTTGGATTTATATTTATTTACACTTGAATTATCAAAATGTTCCTTTGGAAGCATTTTTTCCCTTTGAGGCATCTTAACTCACCCTCCCGGAAGCCACATTTTGCCATAAGTAGAAAAACTCTACACCAAGAAATTGGAATTTTGTTCCACACTCTAACCCTACAATTTTGTGTGGGTTTTAAACTTGGCAAAATGCATGATCCCTTCCCTAATCACAATCCATAATAGTAGTGTGAGACAGTGGGGACAGAAGAAGGACTCTCCCAAAATATACCAATAAATCCTCCAGGGACCATGTCTGGATTGTACTGACCGCCCCCCCCCCACCCCGTCCACTATTGACAGGGAGTTTCCAAACCAGAACTTTCCTTCTCCCCAAGATGTTAGCTAAATGGGCATCCTGATACCTATGAATAATTCTCCTTATTCATTTAAATTATAGGTCTTATTACAGAGACACTTATTCCATTAACTGCTCAGTATTTGTTATAAATACCCAACTCACATGTTCTTTTAGAATTCTTAAAACCTCAACAAAGTCTTTCTCACCTATTCCCACACCACTCTCTGTGTAATCCAGTAGGATCGGATCCGTGAGATAGTTTTGTTTGCAAATTTTCATTTCCCAAAGTCAGGTGTAAAACAAACCAAATAGAACATATATTCCCTGTCCCCTCTAAATTTGTACAGTTTTAGTTATCTCTTTATTAGAAAAATAAAAACCTTGTTTTCCTGTCTTAATAACTGAGCCAGAATTTAATCTTCCCTGGAGATTTAAATGGAGGTGTGGCTAATCTCAGCATTCTCTTTATTCATTTTGCTTCCTGTAAAAGTGTCCTGGCCTTAAAGACAATGTACTCTATATCCTCAAGAATGGACTTCTGTACTGAGGGCATCCACTTGATTGTTACCCACAACCTCTAAACTGTGGGTCAAAGTCTGGGTCTTTAAAACTGCTTCTAATGGCATATGTGGAGAGTGCAAAAGCATCAAAACAATGAAAGTAATAAGAGCATCTTTAAAAGGTATTTGTTAGTACTCACCCATGGACTTAACTATTATTTAAGGGAAACATTATAATTGTGGTGAAATTATAGATTACCATTTTTCTCAGACTTCCTTTAGTTAACCTCTACCCATTATGTTCCTAAATTTGGAATAGTCCACTGAGCTACTTGGAGGAGGGCCATTAGCTTAGTGCTTGAACTGGAGTTATAAGAGAAAAAAAAAAATAAAAAGGTTTATGATAACTCTTATTTCATAAAGTGTCAGGCTATTTATAGAAAAATGAGACAGCAAAGTGTGCTTTCTTTTAAATCTGGCTTCTTCTGCACCCTGTAATTTATGGTAATATAATAAGTGATTTGAAAATGAAGATTTGAGACAACATCTCAGCATTAGTGTTTTTAAGACAAAACAAACATTCAAAATAAAACCTAAACCACCAAAGAGAAGTCTATCATTAAAAGCCTACTTTTTGCTAAATTTATAGTTATGGCAGCTCAAAATCTCAAACTCTTCAATTGTGACCTCTTGCAAAGTAAAAATAATTGTATTATTTTCTGTGACACAGGGGCATTATGGCTCATTATATTTTTCATCACCAAAGTCCAAGTGGATTTGCATCAGCTGTTACTAAATGGGATTAATGAACTTAGAGGAATTTAAATAACAATATGAGATTTCAGAGATGAAAAACTGCTTATAGTATTTCAGGCTCTTGATTTTGAATTATCTCAGCTTTGTTTCATCAAGTTTCATTGAATCATAGTTCACTGAACATTTCTAAATCTGTGTGAACTTTTTAGCTTGTATAAAATAAATTCAGAAATATCTTCCTATTCATAGTATATAATCTACTAATATACCATGGGGTCAAAAATGAATGTGAGAAATAACATAAATTTAAAATTCCAGACAGTCCAGTGGAAATCTTTTACACTGTGAAACAACTCTTTCACCTTTATTCATTGTTCCTTGTGTCATTTCAGAAGAGAAAACTGCATGTTTAGGGCCCATAGATTTGGATAAAATGATGCAGAGGAGAAATATCAATATTTATAAACATAGTAATAGACTCTCTTTCACTTTTTTTCTTTCCCTACTTGTTGTCTGGATATGTTGCTTAAATACTTTACTTTGGACTAGAGAGGTGGTACTAGGATAAGGTATCAACCTTGCTTGCTATCCACTCAATTTCAGTCCCCCTGATATTTTTAGTGATTATTTCAAAACATAGATCCAGGGACAGACCAATAGGTATAACCTGTAGACTCAAATTTCTGATCTGAACTCCTCAAAAAGGTGTGGAGACTGAGATTTCACATTCTTGATGAAATCATAGATTTCTCAGGGACCAAAAAGACCTGGAGTAAATAGCTTCTAAGAGTTTTCTATTGTTTTCTTACACATATCGAAATTTGCAAAATTCATTTATGTGATATGAATTAAAGAGAACTTTTGTCATTTAATAGTGAATGACTCTTAAAAATACTTGAGGATATATCCTTAGGAATCAAATATACTTTGTTCACTGTTTTATCACTTCAATAAACTAATTCTGGAGAGGCAGCACTTTCTATAGTAAAAATAAAACAACCACTTCACATGTTCTACCAGTTTAAAGAATCTGTTTAATTTTAAAGTTCTTTCATGCAATTACCTTGCCTTCCTTTTTATAAAAATGTTTAATAAAGCTTTTGTATAATCTAGATAATAATATAAATTCCACCATTTAAGGTATTATACAATTTTGTATAATGTTTCTCTCAATATGCTTCATCTAGAAAACTTTAAAGACGTTATCTCAATGTTAAGGACTTTTCCTTAAAAAAAAAACATTCTGGATGTGGACTGACCATGGATTCCCTGGGATTCATCTAAGCTGTAGAAAATTGAGTTCTTTGTTGCTAATAACTTTTGAATTATTTAAATTTACATCTATGAGTAACCCTGTGTATTCTGCTGACCACTAATCTGATAGCAATTACCAGAGATCAATGAGAACATGTGGCCCAACACCTCTATACAAATTATGACTGAGCCTGTAAAATGTACTTTCTAAAGAAACCCCAGTATTTGAGTTAATCCTCTTTATATCACCAGTGTACCAGATAAATAACTTTTCCTGACACACTTTTAGAATTCGCAGGGTTTATTGCCACTCTGTGGGATCCTAAAATAGAAACTCAATTTCTTCAGTGATTAGATCATCTTTTTTTTTTTTGGTTCAGATGCCTGAGATATCTAGTATTTGTTCAAAACATTGACTCAGTAGTTGAAATCTCCAGGTGTCTTTTGATAATATCTATAAACAGTATCCACCCAATAATTGACATCAGGTGGTAATGGAAAAGCCAAACCTTATCATGAACTCAGGAGAGGAACCACTAAGCAAATCTTATGTCACACATAAATTAGTATTTGAATATAGAAGAGTATATAAGAAACTTGTGAAGCCAAGGACTAAGGATGTTGTTCATAGATGTGTCTGACATCACATGGTCACCCCATCAAATCTTTAGCTCTTGAGGCACTTCAGGCCCTGCCCAATAAGGTCATGTAGTGGGTTCCTGGACTCTGATGTCTCTTTACCACTCTGGAGTACCTGACCCTTCCAGGAATCTCTGGGTTTGGGAGTGGAAGCAGGCAAAGTGTCCAGTTGTTGGAAAGAATCAAACATTTTTCTCTGCAGCCATGCACAATCTCTCATGCCAGGGCTCTCTTTCTGGATCTTCTGAGAGCAGGCCTCTCTGCCAATGGCGGCCTTGGCACCCATTGGTCCCTCTCTTATCTGCTGTTCTGCTTGTCTATGGCTCTCAGGGCTTCTACATAGCACTGGACTTTCTCAGGGGACTGAGGCAGCAGCACCCTTCTCTGTCCTCTCTGTGTCTAGGGGCAGCTGCTAGCCGTGGCAGCATCACTCAGTTAACTGCACCCCACAATGCTTATTCTGTTGAGGGCCTTGGAAATCTTGGAGAATCTCTTTTCTAGGGAAACAGGACAAAGTCATATCTGTGCCAAAACCTAGATACATACACAAGTAATCAAGGTCCCACTGCTTTCCCTGAGTCTCGTTGCCAAGATCCCACTGTTTTGCTTAAACCAAGGATTCATTCCTGATCTCCCAAAACATACTATCAGCCACTGAGTTCTTTCGGGCCAAAGGGCTAACTATGCTTAGCATGGAAGAAAAGTAATTATTCTACCAAAAGCCACACACGATGTTATACCTCAAATCATCTTCTTATTTACCTCACAATTAAATAGACAGTTCAAAATGGCCACACAATAATGACTCTGAGTGGTTTTCTAAAATCTTGCCACACAGAGTGTGGTATACAGGATTCCAGTATCTGCATTGCCTGAGAGTTGATCAGAAATGCAGCTACTACAAACCAGAATCTGCATTTCAATAATATTCCCAGTAATCCATATGCATAGTCAAGACTTGAGAAGCATGTTCTAAGGTGTTTATTCTGAAGAGGTGAGCTACAGACCACCATACCAGCACCATCTGGATTGCTTCTTAAACATTCCTGTTTTGTTCACCATCTGGGTCTCATTTAGATCTCTGTCACCAGAATTTATAAGGTTGATGCCCAAGAATTTGCATTCAAACAAGTTTTGCAGGTCCCGGATGCTCCAAATGTGGTCCAAAGACTGACAGGATCAGCATCACCTGGGAGCATCACCTGGGAGCTGGTTAGAAATTCACACCCTCAGGTCCCACCTGCAATCCTCTGAATCAGTACATGCATTTTAACAAGGTGCCAGGTGATGTGTTTCTAGGCTTAACTTTGAAAATCATGGCTTCATGGGATTTTATTTTATTCTACCCCTTCCTTTCTTTTGTGTTGAGAAGGAGTGAGTCCTAGTGCTTATATATATCCAACACAATCTCAGCTACAGTGCTCAAACAGCTTTCACTTGAGGTGCTTTCTGGAGTCACAAACTTCAACACACCTAGCTTAATACACCTAGCTATGCACCATAGATTGCATATTTTGCCATGGTCAGTAGTCCAGATAGAATCATATAGAGTGTGATCAGCACATGTGAATGGCAGAAGGGATTGAACTCATGGCTTCACATATGCAAGCCAGAAACTTTCAGCCTCTGTGCCAAGCTCCTCCAAGTGATTTTTATTCATAATAAAAATTTTAAAATAACAGAACGTTATAATGTTGTTGTTTGTATATTAAAAATAGTCTAGTGATTTAACTTAAACCTATAACTTCAAATGGTACGAAACAAAGTCAATACTTCTATCTTTTTAATCACAGGCCTATTCCTAACAATTGCAAGGCCTAGGATAATCTGACAATTTAGGCTCATATATGAGTATAGTTATGAATATAATTAAAATTTCAAGAAAATTAAAGCTAATGTAAACACCAATAAAGTAATAAATTCTCTATCCTTCTGATTGGAAAAATGGTGCTCCAGTTTTAAAATTTTTTAGTAAATTTTTGTTCAAAAAATTTACAGAGCATTACAAGCTCATCTTTACCAGCCTTGTACAAGATACTCATAAATAAATCTCGAAAAAGATGAAGTAGCTACAAAGACTTCTCGGACACCTGTACCTGGCTGAGACATCTAGGGCATTCTTGGAGCAGGGAAGGTCAGTACCCGCCCAAATGAAGCCCCTGTGCTTGAGTCCCTGTGGCTGAAAGCTCCACCATACTGACAATCCACCAGTAGTACAGCAGATTGGATGAGACATAATGTAGAAGTCAACCAATGTCAACTAACAAAAACTTTAATACAAACGCTTAACTTTTAACAGTATTTTAGTAATCTCAGACAAGGATTTAATATTCTCATGGTGAAATACAACAGTTTTTACTAATTTTCTTCTAAAAAGATTTTTTTTATCATTGTGCTAGCTACTTATGGGTAACAAGCAATACAAAATAAATTATTGTTGGCCTGCCATGGGGGCAGGTCTAAGGGGTGGTCGGGAAAATGGAGACAATAATAAAGGGAAGGTGACAGTGGTGGTGGGATTGATGTTATACTGAATGCCTGCAAACTGGTGTTTTAATAAAGTGGGCGGGGGGATTTACAGAGTAGAGAGAGGGTCTATCCCCAACCTTGGTTTGGGATTTGGTGTCCTTTCACTTTTCCCCCCAACTCTGTCTCATATGATGAGGTCCAAAATGCACCTTAGTGGGATAGCTCAATCATTGCTTACCCTGGCAACACCTGGGTATAGATCAAAATATTCTCTATGACCCTATGGTCCTTGCTCAGCAGAATACTCCCCAAAAAGAGACCTACGAAGACCCTAGAGGACATAACAATGCTGTTTGGAAAGTCAGTTCCAGTTTGACATGCTCTGTGCATAGCAGGAGGAGAGGGCGTGTGCTTTTGATGGCTTGTCCCTTTGCAATGTTTATGTCTTCCACATGCAGAAGGGTTACAATAGATGGGGTCCAGGAAGAGATTTTTTTTCATTTGGTCTAAGGATAGTACTACTGACAAACTACAGAAAAGTCATAATGCAGTGTGACTTTCTGAAAACACTGTATCAGAAGGCCTCGTAAAGTCTGGCCAAGAACACAAACTTTTATCTCCCTAGATTCATGACTTGTTAGAATCATAATGTACCCTATGTATTATTTTTTAAAATTTATTTTATTGAATCACCATGTGGAAAGTTACAAAGTTCTCAGGCTTATGTCTCAGTTATACAATGCTCAAACATCCATCCTTTCACCAATGCCCATATTCCACCACCAAAAAACCCCAGTATACCTCCCATCCCCCACCCCCCACCCCGCCTTCATAGCTGATAAATTTCACTTCATTTTCTCTTTACCTTGGTTACATTCCATATTTCAACACAAAACTCACTATTGTTATTGGAGTTTCAACACACAACTCACTATTGTTGTTGGAGTTTACCCCCCAAAAATACGACTCTACTAACAAGGAAGCATTTAATAATTAGTTTTCCATTGATGAGAATGAAGAGATATAAATCCTAAACCGGCCATGTGGTTTAGGATTTCTGTATTTTAGTAGTTAAGCCCAGGGAGATTTATGTTAGAAATTGCATCATTTCCCTTCCTGGGGCAGCATGGGGCAAAGGCTTAGTTCACAGTCTGGAGACATGGCTGCAAGCACTTGCTGGGACCAGAAGTAGTGTAGCTGCCTTCTGGATCTTGGTCATTCAGCAGCAAAGCGGCCGTGCAAAAGCATGGCCACCCGGGTCGAATCTCAGCGGAGTGCAAGCCCGTATCAGCCCCGGCCCAAGACTGCCCAAGCATCCCACTGTTTCAAGTTCAAAACACATTTTTTTTTCTCCTTCCCACGCCACCAAGTTCATACCTGCTTAAAAGTTTCATAATATGGCGGACACCACTCTGCTTCTTCCCACAAAGGAAAGAAAAACTGAGAAAGAAGGATATTTCCCCTTCTCTGCCAGCATGGGGCAAGGCTTACTTTGAACAAGTTATTACCTTTCATTTTTGTGTTAGTAAACAAAATAATAAAGAAAATACTTCAGAAAATTATTGTAAAAATTAAATAAAAGTATACACTTAAACATTTAGTCCAATGCCTGAATTAAAGACCCCCAGTAAATACTGAGTGTTATTATATGATTATTTTCTCACCATTTAGACAGGGTGTATTGACAAAAGCATTTAATATATGTAAGTCCTGATAAGTGATTAATCATCTTCATTCATAAATAATGGGGCATCAGAAGATTTTTAAAATTTTTTTTAAATTTTATTGAATCACCGTGAGATAGTTACAAGCTTTCATGTTTGGGTTACAATCTCACAATGATCAAACACCCATCCCTCCACCAGTGCATATTCCCCATCACCAATATCCCGGGTATACCACCCTTTCTCACCATCCCCCTATCTCTAAGGCAGACAATATTCCCCATACAGTCTCTCTACTTTTGGGCATTATAGCTTGCAACACAGACACTGAGAGTTCAGCATGTTTGGTCCATTCATTATCTACTTTCGGCATGCATCTCCCATCCCAAATGCTTTCTCCAGCCATCATTTTCTAGTGATCCCTTCTCTATTCCATCTGCCTATCAGAAGATTTTTATCTAGAAAAGAAGCCTCAGGACTGAGGAAACTGAATGGAGGTATAAGGTACCCACCTTGCCTGAGGCCAATCTGGGTTCAAACCCCTGCACTGAACATGGTCCACGGGAACGCCACCAGGAGTGATCTCTCAGTGGTACAAGGGGTGGGTCAAAATCAAAACTGAAAGGTAGAAGTCTTATTTTTTTTTTAAAGGACAAAACTTATAATCAACATGAGCACAAACTAGTATTAAGAAAAGCAAAAGATGCTGAAAAAAAGTCAGATATAGAGTTAATCACTGGGACAGGAAATAGATGGTTCAACCCAGTTGTGCAGCTAAAGAGAATAGTAATGAGGGTTTTTAAAAAGAGACCTCCAAAAGAAGGAACCTGGGAACTGGAGGGGTAGAGAAAACAGAGAATTTTGAGAAGACGTTATTTTGATGTTGAGGTTGTACACAATGAGTGATAAAGACTACCTCTATTTTCCTGCACTCAGGGATCACTCCTGGCAGGGATCAGGGGGACATATAAGGGGCAGGAGATCAAAACCGGGTCAGCAGCATGTGAGGCAAATGCCCTACCCACTGTCTACCACTCAAGCTCACCAACAAACTTTTAAGCTTGAAGGAAACAGTCATTGGTATCATTACCACCAGCCCCTGCTGTAAAGTTGAAGACTCTCTGGAGTTGATACTTCATTTGTTATAAACCTAATGCTGAGAGTAGAGGGAAAGACCAAGACAAATGGCACCTTTAAAAGAGAACAGAGTCCATCAGGGATATTGGTCTATAGTTTTCTTTGTTAGTGGTGTCTTTGTTTGCTTTTGGTATTAGAAAGATATGTACCTCAGAAACTGTTTGGGAGGGTTCCTGTCTTTTCAATTTCCTGGAAAAGCTTGAGGAGAACTGGCAACAAATCTTCTTTAAATGTTTGGAAGAATTCGCCAGTAAATGCGTCTGGACCTGGGCTTTTGTTTTTGGGGAAACTTTTGATTACAGTTTCGATTTCCTTGATATTTATGGGCCTATTCAGGTATTTCAAGTCTTCTTGGTTCAGTCTTGGGAGATTATAGGAATCAAGGAATTCGTCCATTTCTTTTAGGTTCTCTTGTTTTGTGGCATACAGACTTTCAAATTAGTCTCTGATGATCTTTTGAATCTCCTTGGTTTCTATTGTGGTGTCCCCCTTTTCATTTATGATTCAGTTTATTAGGGTTTTCTCTCTCTCTTTCTTTGTGAGTCTTGCTAGCTGTTTATCAATCTCATTTTATTTCTCAAAGAACCAGCTCTTTGTTTCATTGATCTTTCTGATAGTTTTTTGGGTTTCCATATCATTAATTTCTGCTCTAATTTTTATTATTTCTTTCCTTCAATCTGGTTTGGGTTCCTTTTGCTGGTCCTCTTCTAAGATCTTGAGCTACAATGTCAAGCTATCAATACAGGCCCTTTCTTCCTTCCTGAGGAAAGCTTGCAGAGCTATAAATTTTCCCCTTAACACAGCTTTAGCTGCGTCTCATAGGTTCTGGTAGCTTGTATCTTCATTCTCATTTGTTTCGAGGTATTTTTTGATTTCTTCCTTGATTTCCTTCATGATCCACTCATTGTTCAAGAGTGAGTTGTTTAATTTCCAAGTGTTTGATTTGGTTCTCCGCATCTGTGTGTGATCAGGGAGATGCAAATCAAAACTACCATGAGATACCACCTCACACCACAAAGAATGGCACATATCCAAAAGAACAAAAGCAACCACTATTGGAGAGGATGTGGGGAGAAAGGAACCCTTCTACACTGCTGGCGGGAATGCCAACTGGTCCAGCCCCTTTGGAAAACAATATGGACGCTTCTCAAAAAATTAGAAATTGAGCTTCCATTTGATCCAGCAATACCACTTCTGGGAATATATCCTGGAGAAACAAAAGAGTATAGTTGAAATGACATCTGCACTTATATGTTCATCACAGCACTGTTTACAATAGCCAGAATCTGGAAAAAACCCGAGTGCCCGAGAACAGACGACTGGCTAAAGCAACTTTGATACAATGGAATACAATGGAATACTATGCAGCTGTTAGAAAGGATGAAGTCATGAACTTTGCATATAAGTGGATCAACATGGGAAGTATCATGCTAAGTGAAATGAGCCAGAAAGAGAGGGACAGACATAGAAAGATTGCACTCATCTATGGAATATAGAACAACAGAGTAGGAGACTGATAACCAAGAATATAATACCAGGAGGTTGGCTCCATAGCTCTGAAGCTGGCCTCACATGCTGGGGGAAAGTCATCCCAGATAGAGAGGGGAACAGCAAGTAATAAGTGATTGGAGATCCTTTGCGGGAAGGGAGATGCGTGCTGAAAGTAGACTAGAGACTGAACAGGATGACCACTCAATACCCCTATTGCAAATCACAACACCCAAAAGGAAAGAGAGATTTCAAATTGGAATGCCCTGCCACAGAGGCAGAGTGGGGTGGTGGGGATAGGATTGGGGGAGGTAGGATAAAAACTGGGTTCATTGGTGGTGGAGAATGGACACTGGTGGAGGGATGGGCTCTCAAACATTGCATGAGGGAAAAGCAAGCACAAAAATGTGTGAATATGTAACTGTACCCTCACTGTGACTCACTAATTAAAAAATAAATAAATTTTTAAAAAAAAGAGAACAGAGTCAAGAGAAGATAATCACTGTGTTTTACTTAGTTTTAACACATCCTCTGACACAGTTGTTGAAAGGACACTTATCTCAAATTTCATGTTATCAAGTACTGAGAAATATGACAAATATGGGGAAATTTAGAAGAGAGGGAAAAGAAAAAAATGTGTATGGTCAAGTGTTCTCCCAGAAAATGAGGGTGACACTATTGTGTTCGTAATATAGGCCTATCAGACTGTTGTATCCTAATTAACATTTGTTTTAAGGAATGAAGCAAATCATTTTCTGAGAGAAAGTTGGGTAGCAATAGAGCAAGGGGCCCTTTAGAGGTTCTTCTTTAGAACACGTCGGCGTATATATATGAAATTAACCTAATAGGTATATATGAGTTTTGGACTTGGTTATTGGGCTATTACTGAGTGGGCAGACTTCTTTATGACATTGATTATGTACGTAATTGCCTCACATTTCCACTGTCTGGGCAGATACTTCTTATGGATTTTAGATGTTTCCCTAGAGCTATGAAATGTCACCATAGTTCATGCCTTACAATAGAAACCAAACAAGGCTTTTTGGAAAGAGAAAAGAAATGTTTTGCATCAAACTTCATGACGTGCCATGCTGCTAATGCGTTTTGAATTCCACACTCCAAAACATCTGGCAAGGTTCCCATGATTCATACATCCATTGAGAGCTTGGTGCTTCAAATTTAGTTAAATAAATTGTTAAGAATACACTTTTGGTATATAAACTTGAGCTCCAAATAAATACAAATAGTCTTGGAAATTTCATACATAAATTCTATAAACAGTTCTAGATTTAGACAGGAAGGGTTTAAGGGCTAACCGATTATTTAACACTGATTTTCATACAAAGAACAGCAGATTCTTGCTTTGTCTTTTACCATTATGAATATTACTTGCTGACAAGAAATTTCAGTAATCAATAATTTATATTTAACATGGCTCTTTCTGCTCTACAAAGAAATATGTATACACTCAAAATATTTTGCTGTGTTTTGGGTACATTTTAAACCTTGAGACTGTTGGCACTATGCCTAGAGTAATTGTTTCCCAGTGAAACATTTTCCATAACAATAATTAAATTTGAATTTATGAAAGTGTTAAGGACATTTTGCATTAAAACGATAATTAACTACAAGAAAGCTAATTTTAAACTTGCTCAGAATACTTTTATTTATACATTATTTTGAATTTATTTTTCCGCAGTACCTAAAACAATGCTTTTGAAATTTCAATATCCACAAAACTTCCCTTGAAGCTTCTCATAAAATGCATGAGACTCAGGTCTAGGGAGGAACCCTTGGCTATGCTTCTAGCACACTTCTCTTGTGAGGCTGATGCCCCTGGTGTGGAGGGCACATTTTGAGGAGAAAAGATCTAGCTTCTTTCAGAAAGCACAACCTACAGAGTTCAGAGAAGTTCAGAGAAAAGGTTAAAGTCTACCCTGCATTCAAATTAAATAATAAGGATGGATAATTATCTGGTTTAGACTTGTTCTTGTGGTATATTTTGCATATATATGCAAAAATAAACATACGTATGTTGTAATAAATCATTAATAAAATAATTTTTGATATATATGTTTTTATTAAGATATGTGTTTTGCACTCGTGCTTTCTCACGTTATTGAGATCTTAGAATGGTCTCAGAAGGGTTACAGCATACAAACAGTTCATTCTCACCACTGTAAGATTGTCATGTGTTTAATTGAATTAAGAATGAAAGGAATCTAAATTTTCAGATAAAATCTGAGGATGAGGAAAGCTTACTTGTTAGCAGTTTTAACTTGTTAGTATACTAGGGGGACTAGCAGTTATACCTCTTGACTCACTAACCATTCTTATTTTTTTATAAACATTCTTACATTTTCATTTACAGTATGAGCAAAAAAGGGAGACTTTATCCAATTTCAGGTCTCACTGAATGTTGAACTACACAACCACAAATAACATAAACAATGAATGTTTGTCCATTGTTTATTTGTGGCTTTAAACTATCAAACAAGACATCAGCACTTTCTTGAGTATGTCTTTTTGAATCACCCCAGACTTGGTACCAGTTGACTCTGTTTATTCCCATCAATCGCAGACTCCTATAGATTTATCTACATTGTGGTCTATCCAAAGTTAACTATCTCCTTTATTCATTGTTGGTGGCTGAATTATATATATTTCTTACAATTCAGAATTTTTTCCAAAAAGCTTTTTATGAAGAGCCAGAGAGATATCTACAATCCCCTCTGTAAATGAAAAACAAAGATCAAAAGGTAGAATTTTGATCTTTTGTCAAATAGAGTTTACCACATTGAATGTACTTATTTTTCCCACCTTTTCTTTTCTAAGAGAGTTCTTACATCTGAAATTTATATTCTCTACCAATTATTTAATTCATGACTCACATGCATCCTGCAAAACTCTGTCTCCCCAGTATAAAGTAAAATGAGAAATCAGGCAGTAAACTCTATTGGTATCAATGCTTAATTCTGAAAATAGAAATTAAAAGTTTCCACAATGCTTATAAGGGAAACACACATGAGTTCCACATATGAACGCCTTTAAGGAATTTGCCAGAGCTTCATATGTCACTCCATGACAACCTAATATTAATGAATACATGTCTGGAAGGGGGATTCTGAATTAAGTGATGGTTTTTATTAATTTCTCAAACTGTTTTGGCCTAGTGAACTGTGGGCTTTGACTACAGAAGGTGGGGAGCATGGGCTCTGGCCCAAATGCTGTCAGAAGATAAGAAATGGCTCCGACAGACATCAATCTGTTACTGTTCACAGGTCTGTCTCTTCCCCTCCTTCTCCTTCCAGTTATTAAGCAACAGTGTCAGTCATGGGCCCGTTCCTCTTTTCTCTTTTTATTAATGATTTAACATGGATATGTCATTACTGCTCTATACATCTTTATGCAGATGGCACGACTGTGCATTTTAATGGCAAATCTGTTTCTCACTTAACTACTGAACTGCAAAAAGACTTTGGCAGACTGGTTCCAGGAAAACAAACTGGTTTTAAAAGCAGCAAAAACTAAAACAATAGTTTTTGGCTCCACTGCTCATCGGAGCTTGAATAGTGATTATTTAAAAAATCAGCACGGCTTGAAAAATTGGCTTTTAAGAGGCATTAAAAAAATATTAGGCTAAATTAGTGTATGGAATATATCCTTTTTGAAAAGTAAGATGACTGGACAATAGAAATAGTTTCCTTAGATAAGTTATGGAGGTAATTTTCTTAAATGTGTATAATATTTCTTATATTGTAGTTAATATCTAAGGTAATTTTTCTTCTACATAATCTTCTATGATACACCACTAAAAATCAAATTACATATAAACACTAAGATTTTCAACTCTAACTACATACATATAATTTTACATATATTCAATAAATATAAACTATAACTACTAAAATAAATTTTAAGAATGAATTATAGCTAAAATAAATATAAGTTGCACTGAGTTTTGCAGCATTAACAAGCCATAATTTACATTTTTGTCTGTATAAAATAATTCGAAGTTCTATATTTTCAAAATCAGCTCATAACTTTTATTTATATCTCTGTTCTTTTTACCACCTTTCTATTAGATATATTCAATATGTAACAAATATATACCTAGTATAAACTTAGGCATAGTTTTATGATAAGTTGCCTATGTTAATTAATGTTTAGATATTGACAATGCATAAAAATACTCTTTGTATTATAAATTAAAAATCTTGATCATTTCAGCACCAGAGTGCTTTGATTTGTTTACTGCTTGTGAAATCCACAAATCAGAAAGATGCTCTAAAATATATCATAAAAGTAAGAGCCTTGATGATCATCCAGAGATTTTCAAACCTATATTAAGTTTTGGATTCTTTCACTGTAAAAAATTTAATAACTAAAGAAAATCAAAGAGAATCTGCCTTTATGAGAACAAAAAACTTGTCATATCTTCTTCCCTGTTTATTTTTACCTTCATCTCGCATCTCCAGAAGAACAATTGCCAATCCACTTTCTGGTAACATTCCCTCATTTTACAAACAAGAAAACCTCTTTCCAGAATGCTTGCTGACTTGTCTAGTATCACAAAACAAATTAAAAGTAACATATAAATCAAAGCATTAGATTAAGACATATGCTAACCTCAAGGCACCCAAAATAGTATGGAGTACCATTAATTGTCACACTAGAAAAGGAGTACAACTTGAGAAAGAATAGGAGATATTGGACACCCAAAATAAAAATATTTAACTTCACTTAATTGATTTAATTTGAAAAGTCAGAGTTCAACTCAGTGTCTGATTTTAGATAAGGCACAGGCTATAAACCACTCAACACTGTTACTATTTTATCTCAATCTTCATTTAAATATCAGTGAGTAAAATTAGTGTTTATGAGGTCAGTTTATAAGTTACAGCAGAAGTTAATGACCATACAATCACTTTGGAAATATTTGTACTCCTTGTAGTGACAGTATGAATCCAAAGCATTGTCAAATTGCAAAGAATATTTACTCTTTTCTTCTCCCCTTTTAGTTTTGTGATTATTTGTAGGTAACACCTAATTCAAAATAATAATAATAATTTCAGATAAAATTTCCTCTAAGGCATTATGCATGAGTACGCAGAAACACACATACACACTCAAATGGAAATTAAATTGCTAGTATTAAACCATTGCTAATGCAAGACCTACATATGCTATGAAGTCAAAATACTACCTGGCTAAAAGTATTTGATTTTAAGCGATAGAAAATAAAGTGAACCTAAACAAAACATATGGATTTCCACAAAGAAAAACTTCTGGCAGCACATAAAGTTGAAATAGTTTAGATCAAATAAATATCA
This sequence comes from Sorex araneus, assembly GCF_027595985.1. NCBI lineage: Eukaryota > Metazoa > Chordata > Mammalia > Eulipotyphla > Soricidae > Sorex > Sorex araneus. The sequence goes on along the minus strand of NC_073313.1, from coordinate 231,493,243 downwards.
GGCATCAGCATCAACATTTTATTCCATTTTATGCTTATTATTTTCTTTATCTTATTTTTAATATTATCTTTAAAGATTAAAATGTTGGTGCTAGATTAGAAACAAACTTGGGATTCAGGAAGGTATTAAGATCTTAATAGTTTAGTAGGAAATACATCAATTCTTTTTCACATGGTGGCTGACCACACTCCTTTTTTATATCAAGTACTATCACATGTACAATGCAGCATTGATAATCATAAATCAGAAAGGAGTTGTTTCAAGAGCAGTGTATATATTTTTAAAAGCATCACTTAAAGCATTCGTTCATGACAAAGTGTAGTGTCATTTTTGTTTTATCATAAATAAAGGGAATGTAGAATAAATTCTTGGCACAATGTTACCTGCCAAAAGTAAATGTTGTTTGAATTTATCATCTGTGATTGATTACCGTTATTATGATTCTCTGATGCTCCAAGTTAGTTGGTCTCATCTTTTTATTGGCTATATTGACTTCTTTTCTCTATTCTCCTTAAGCTGTACTATGGAAATGTTCCATGTAGCAAAATAAATGTAAGAGGTGGTAAAGTGAAGAAACAGAATTTGCAAAATGCTTCTTTTTTTTATTGCCATATATATTGTTCCTCTCTTAGAGGAATAAAAATGATTGACAGGATCACTGTCCTAAATATGAAGACAAACTTTCTTTTTCTATGTTCAGTAATTCATCACATATATTGCAGTCTATTTATTTGCACCTACTGTGTGCCAGGAATTGTGAACACTGGGACCCAGCGACAACAACAAAAAAATAGATTAAGCCCTAGTCCTTACTAAGATCACCTTTGAGTGAAGACAGTGACAGGCGAACAAATAAACACTTACAAATATATATAAAAGGATACCAGATGGTGAATGCTATATATATATATATTTTTTTTTTAAGAGGATAAGAGCAAAGAGAGTGAGTCATGGTGGGTCAAGTATTGTTTTTTGTAGTCTGGTTAGATGGGTTAGATTTCTGAAATAGATGAGAGTCAAGGCAAATTCAAGAAAAGTCAATTGCTAATGAAATTGAAAATAAAACAATATAAGAGAAACAGTATAATCAGAATGCTTTCTAAAGAAGTGCACTTTCGTTGCAATCGAAATTTTAATGTGTGCTCTAACTTTCAAGTTTATACTCATAAAAGATTCACATTCAGACTTTTTTTAATGCTGAAGTAGCAAACATGTTGGAACAAGGAAATAACAAGAGTATTAAGAATGCAGTTCAAAAGACAGAGCTAATGTACTTCAATTAAGGGGTTTCTTGTTCCTCAGTTTTGAAAATCTTCCCAGGTGGCAATGATGCTTTTGGAAACCAAAAGGCTGCCAGATTTTATGGCAGGAAAATTTCTATTCTGAAAAGACCTCTCTGAGCATTCACCCCTAAACTTTTCCTGTCCATAAGAAAGAGCTGTACTGAATTCCATTTTTAAATTTTACTTGCATAGTATTTAACCCTAATTTCTTAAACTAATCACCAATTTTTAAAAAGAACTGGCCAACATCTGTGAGAATATGTTCAGAAAAGGTGAACAAATTACCATTGAATAAAAGTAATATTTCCCTAAGAGTCTTATAATAGTAATATATTTTGAATGGCAATTATATAACATGGATATATTTAGATAAATGTAGTTATGCATATTATTCTTTGCATATTTTCCCCACTGATTGGGAAACTGCTATATATGAAAGTGAAATTTATTTAGAATATAGAAAAAGAACTAATTTTAATTTTTCAATTTTATTTTATCTACATATTAATCCAAATTCATGTACATTTTAAGTCATATAAATTGCACGCACACTTGGTTTTACTCAACTGATACTTTGTTTTAGCTAGGGCTGCTACCATACATACCATTAACATCTACTGAAATAATCTTTAAAAGATCTGGATTTATGATATCTGTGGAGTGAGAGTCACACTGGCCAACATCCAATCAATTCATTAAAATTTAGAGACAGATCTTCCAAAATGAGAAAATAGAATCTTCTTTATGTATAAATTGTTTTATTAGATAATATGTTGATACTGCAATATTTCAATTTCTTTGAGCAGGCATTTTAATTAATATGTTCCTTAAAATACCTATAAATTTTAATGAGGATAAAATCCACCCATTGTGCATAATGTGTCTTAGAAAGGATACAAGTGAAGTAAATCCTTGAATCAGTTCTTGTATCAGGACTCAGAAAGATAAACTAAAGACTACTTATAAGTAATGTATTTGAAAAGAAATAATTCAAATCTCTTGTAATCTAACAAAATGAAGTAAAATTTGGTTTGTATATCAAGTTAAGTCTATGCCACCAAATTTTAAATAGCAGTGTTTTGGAATAAGTCTAATTCTAAGAAGATTTGATGATCTGTAAGCAGCTAACCAAACTCGCCCTGATGTCTCACTATCAAGTCCTTCTCTTTCCTATTTTGTGTTTGGGCCTCACCTATAATGCTCAGGATACCATATGGGGTGCTGGGTATTGAACCCAAGGCAACCACATGCAAGGCAAGCACCTACCTGCTGTAGTACTGTCTCTCCAGCCCCAAGTCTCACCACAATTTTGAAATTGGATTTTCTGTGTCTTCTCACAAAAAAGCAGAATGAGAAGTACGAATTCTTAGAAATTTTTGATAAAGTAAGAAGTATGTTATGCACATTCAAAGAATCAGAGCAGTCTTGAAAATGAGATAGTTTGCCCAAACTTTTGCAACTGGGAGGATATGGTTATGTATTGCTCAAGTGTGCCCCCAAAACAAAACAGAAAACAAAAAATAGAAGAATGACATTTTAAAAACACCATCAATTACTACATAAATGAGTTAGTAGGGGACCCACACATAGGACAAACAATTTTTTTTAATGTGGAGATGAGGGATGAGGGGTGTTACAAAGGTCACAATCATGAAATCCTCAATAGATTGGTCTCATAAATTGTTTCAATTAAGTGAAGTTTACAAAGAAATAAGAATAATGTCATCTTAACACAAACCTTAGTACTAATTAATTTATTAGGCAAGCACACATAAGTATCTTAATCTAGTATAACATTTACTTTAAAACATATCATTTAAGGTAAATCATGTGTCCTTTAACACAGTTTGCTTTGTCTTTCAAAATGGTTTTCTCGTAGTTTTTTCTCCCTCCATTGCTACAATTATAGGAGTTATCTTTAAATTTTGAGATAAAGTTTCTTTGTTCATGAAGCGGTCTTGAAATCTTTTACTACTCATTGCTCTTCATTCCTGTCTAATGTTTGATGCTGCTTTGAACATCTAACGTAACAGCAAAAGTAAACCTCTGATACTTACAGTGAGCCAGCAAGTTATGGATGTTAGTGGAGCAGGCTATTCTATTAGCACTTAGTATAGAGATAATCACAACATACCAGAGTGTGCACATTGCACCTAAATGTCTGATTTTCCAAAGATAAATGAAAAAAATGTGGAAATGAAAAAAAAAACCTAAACTTTTTGCATGATGTGGGCCTATATTTAAAACAACGTGAGCCAAAACAAAGTATGCCTGCATGTCCAATGGCTGAATTTTCCTATATGACCACCATCCTATGGTTCCTAAACCTAGCAGACATACAGATCTGGTATTATTGTTTAATGAGGGGCTAGAGTATCTGCCTTGCACGTGGCTGACCCACGTTTCATCTCCAACACCACATATGGTCCCTTAAGCACCTCCAGTAGTAGTGACCCCTGACATAGAGCCAGGAGTAATCCCTGAACACTTCTGGTGTGGCCCCCAAACAAAACAAAAAATATTTTAAAAGAATAAAAAATACTGCATTTTCTCTATAAACGTCATGAACATTACTTTGTTCTTAAAACAGATACTTAGATGTAAACTGTGCAGGCAAAATAATCAAGTATGTTAATGAGCCATCACATGTATTTGAGTATCATACTACTTCCATTTTGAATAGTTACTGCATTGTCTTATGCAATAGAAACATCTCTGAGGGCAGTAAGATTATAGGTCTTTATTGATAGAAAAATAACATTATCCCACATATTTGAATCCTGCCTGGATTTATTACTATTTATACTTAGTTTAGTTCATTTGTATCTGTCATCATATGTCAGATCTGTCATATCTATTTATATGATTCTGATGATATTTGCATCATGTATCTTAGACGTTCACTCTCCAGAATAATTTTGTTTCCACTTTTGTAAGACAGAGTGTTGGGCAAGCATGTTAGAATTTAGCAACTACAAGATATGGCAACCTCTGCTAATTCCATCTAAATAATGGTATACCAATGAAGTAATGTAGTATCTGCTAATTTTGTTAATTCATGAACAAGGTAAATCTTAAATTGGGTATACATCTACCCCAATCCTATTGCCTAGAGGTTTAACTAATCAGGACCACATCAAGAAGTTTCACCTAGCAGGATGCTGCTGCACCTCTTTATGGGGAAGGAGTTAGTAAACATGGGTCTCTATGAGAAAAAAATCAAGTTGTTTAGAAAACATGACTGTCCAGGAATATACTGATGTACAAAGATAGTAAGACAAATAATAAGGTCAACAAGTCATCAAAAGTCTAGGATTTAGAAAGAACAGAATTGAGTGTTGGTACCAATTCAGAAACTGAGACTGGGGAAATAAAATGCAACATTTATATGGCGCTAAATAGGGCCTAGTTGAATTCTGAAGCATCTCTGTGACCATGGAAGGAGGGGGGGTAGGGTCTGCAGGGGTTGCATAGAATGCTCCCTGTTTACACGATAATCTAGATCTGGGATCTTGCTGTGGGCTTGGTTTTGCTTTATAAAAATATTCTTCTTATATGGGCTTCACAATTTATAAAGCTGTCCATGATATGGCTCCAGACATACTATGTTCCAACACCAATCCAATGTGAACTTCCCTCCACCAGTGTCCCCAAGGTTCTGTCCCATGTCCCAACCCATCTCATTACTGGACACATTTACAAATTTAAGTATAGTTTGGGTCCAACACTTACAAAAGCTTTGGCTCTGTGTTTGCATTTACAGCGTATTATCAGTGTCTGCTTCTGATTCTTTGCTTTGGGCTCTGCTCCAGGGAATGGGCAATCCCTTCCCTTTAAAGAGGGATCATCACCATAGCAGACAATTCAAGGGGCTGCATTTTAGGACCCCTTAATATCAGCTGTGGAAGATAAACTATGCATCTTCACAAACCCTCCAGGTCCACTTCTCATCTTAATCTGAGTGCTGTGGCGTATGGTACTCAAAGTGATCAGTGGGCTCAGCAACCTGAATGTTTTCAGTGGGCAATGCTGGTGGGGACACCTGGGCAAATTCCTCCAGTTTGCTCTATTCCTCATGACAGCTTCCCAGGTTCTGAAGCTCAGATGACCTCTGCTTCCCCTTTCAAATACCTCTGGGATAAGGTTGGTTTCTGCATTATCTATTGTGACTATTCCTTATGTCCTGTTTCCTTCAGGGATTTACCTTCTAATCCTTAAGAATTTCTTTTCTCTAAAAGTCCTTCTCTGCCAATATCTTCCGCCCATTTTGGAAGTCAACGAGCAAATAAAACATACGTCTTTTTATCACACAAAAACTGAAGGTTCCTAAAAGGATTTGATCCTTCTAACTGAAGTAGGAGAGTAGCTACACACAAACTTGTAGGAAATCAAAGTAGATTATCAATCAAGTGATTTTACTTTTCTTCCTGACCACCGCTGTTATCCTTCTTTTTCAGATGGTAAACATTGTGTCCTATCTTTGGAGCCTCAACCATGGTGCAGTTTTACATGTGCACAGATTTTACTTACTTTTGTTTTAGTGAATTGATAGAATGAGAAAAATTTATGAAGGCATCTCCATTTGAACTGTATGTACAAGATTCATTATAGACTTCCTCTGAGCTCTGTCCAGAGGAAGGGAGATCTAAAGCAACTGTGTCCTGACTTTCCCTCTCTTGCCCCAAGGCTCCAGTCAGCTCATTCAATTCTCTTTAATTCTTCTCTTCAAAGACACAGTCTTGCTTGTAAATGAATGTGAATGATGCTGAGAGCCTATAGTTAGCCTTGCAAAAATGGTTTTAAAAAGTAACTCTGTTCACTCCAACCATTCCCTGTTATTTTCTGGGAAAGATTTGCTGGGTGTGTGCATTTAAAGCTGTCTCTAACCTCCACGAACTTCCTCTGGATCCCCTCTATCCCACCGAGTGGTAATACCTCCTATAATCAAGGCTGAATTTAAGTGGCAAAAGAAGGGGTCTTTTCTGGAATTGCAATAAACTTTACAGCTAAAAAAACGCAAAAGAAAGCTTTTTAATATAGGCACTAGAGATGAGGGAGCATTAAAATGTATTTCAAGAGTTCTGATTTCATTTTAGTGATTCTTTCATAGACTAGACCCCCCACAGGAGATCTTCATCTTTTTCTTACAGGAGTACTGTGAGATGGAGAATGTTAGCCTGGATCTGAGAGATAGGACCAGGAAGAAAGGGACAGAGGGAAGCTGATTAGAACTGATGAACAAACTGTAGGCGCAGCTAGATGTACACACATCCTAGACATCTTCAGTTCACTGAAGTATTGGGTCACGTTTCTGAATATTTTTAAGCTCTAATTTCTTCATTGAATAGTAACTTCCCTCACATAGTTGTTAGGAGAAGAAACAAATCTATACCAAGTGCCTATGCATAATTGAATCCTCTTACTGGCATGTGCTCCTACTAGACAATTTGCCTATAGAAAAGCTGAATGTTCTCCCAGTTCAGAATTCTTGGCTAGCTACTGCTCCTTTGTCTAGCTTTTGTTTTTCTAGTCTCACACAGTTTACTTTTAAGGTAAGGAAAAATTGACAGCTTTGAGAAAAAAAAATCCGGGCTTAAATTTTAATATTTATTTTCAAAATGAGTTAAAAGAAAGGAGTTTTGTGGAAAAGTTACTTTAATACTGTGGCAAGGCTACCTTTTTTTGTGTGTGGTGGATCACTTGGTCTAGGAAGAATTAACAGCATTTTTGTTTATGTTATTAGAATGTTGGAGACTTAAGTTTGATAGTCACTGTCTTAAAGTGGTCTATCTTTGGTAACTAAAATAAGGAGATCTTCAAGGAAATGACTTGCAGATTTATTAAAATGTTTTAATTATCAGTGTCAAATGCAGATGTGAAATAGACTTTGCCTATTACAGATATGATATGAATGGAAAATGAAGCATCACTGAGTAAAAATTTATCTTTAATAATCTAAAAATCATTTACTACATATTTGTTTATTATTGGGGAGCACATCCCATGGTGTTCAAGAGTTTCCCCTGGCAGTGCTTAGAGGATCATATGTGGAGCCATAGATTTAAACCAGGGTCAATCACACGTAAGGCTTTTTTTATTTTTGACTATGTAGTCTTAAAAAATGTATGGTACATACTGAAATCTTGAAACCCAATCTTTAATAACCAAATTTAAAAGGTGCTTGTCAAGATGGCAGCTTCTGACTGATGTGGAGGATCATAGAAGGAACCTGGGAACATTGGTGGAAGGAAGCTGACACTGGTGACAGAAATAGTGCTGGAACATTGTGTGTCAAAAGCCCAACTATGAATAGTTTTGTAATTCACAGTGCTATAGTAAAGTAAAATTTGAGGGGAAAATTATTAAAAATTTTAAGATATGTATATTACTCACCAAAGTAACTGAATTTTAAATATAGAAAGATGGAAAGAATCAGCATTGTGGTTGTGATATATAAACAATAGAAACTTTCTAAAATTAAGCAAAATTATAAAAATTCTCTTTGCTTAATTCATAAAGGTTTAAATGAAAATGAACATGAAAATACAAATCTACAAATATAATGTGGATGCACTATCATATTTGACAAAATAAAACTAACAACCTCACAGTTTTAACCCTGAAATACTAATTATACAAACTATTCCATATACATATGATTGACTGTCATACACAACCAGAAGTTAATTTGTAAAATATTAATAATAGTAAAAATTTATGTTAGTTATAACTTTTTAAAAACTTTATAGAAATTCCTCCATATCTCAGACTTTAACAATGAAGTAATCAGCCAAAGATCACCGTTGTACAGTTTCAGAACTCTGGTGTCAAATTAGCAGAGTCAATTTACTTTCCTTGATTCCCACTTGATATGCTATGGAGTCCTGCAAGTTTATTTAAATTTGTTGATTGCATTTATCTTCTGTTACCCACAGACCTGTCTAGGTACCAGGCTCTGACACATTAGCCCCCTAGACATCGGCAGCAATCTGGAAACAAGTATATATAGTTTTCCGCTGGCTACATCACTGCTCCTCCAACTTCAGAGGTGGATGCTGGGGTACTGAACTCCCTGTCACATCTCTATAGTCCCTATAATATACAGAATGTGCAGAAGTCATTTTCCTAAACACAAATATGTTGACCACATGCTAAAGACCTGAGCAGTCTACTAAATCCATTTCTTTTATGGTTGTCCTTGGTGTGGGTATCTGGATTCTTAAAATGTTTGGTTAGAGGCCTTATAGACTGCATAAATCTCACATTTATTAGTATCACAAGTCCTGTTCTCTAATATAAAAGTAGCTTTTATTTTCAGTGTACCAGTATGATCAAGTTATTAGCTTTGGTTTGGAGAAAATTGTCGGAGGATATGCTCTAATTTTCTTTTGGACTTCACTGTCATTTTCCCTAAACGAACTTCTTGGGATACCTGACCTCCTTCAAGGCCTGCACCATCTATTGGATGTGTTTTTACTAAGCTCAAACCACAAAGTGAAAGTGCTCACTGATTCAGTCTCTTGTCTCTCAACTTTTCTGGGAATGGAAAAGCAAAAGAGTCATAGGAGACTTTAATCTAGTATGACCTAAACTTGTCTTTTCAATTTTATTTTAGACACAGGACTTACTCATATGTGTGCATGAGGGTCTAGCAATCCCCCAATTGGGGGAAAAATTATCTTGTATAAAAAGCACGAGATTCATTGCTATCTTACCTACTTCTTCATCCTTATAACCCTACAACTGCAGAAGGACATAACTCAGCTTAAAATCAGGATGGACTTACACACATCAGGTGGCTTCATCCCTAAACTCATTCCACTTTGGAAACATTATCACTTAAGTGTGGATATAAAATAGAACTTATCTGTCTCTATATTCACTCTCCATAATACCAATATACAATTAAGAATTTTCTTTTATTATCCCACATAAACTTGAGAACCCTATTTTTATCTCTGGTTTAGATCAACAAGTTATGGTCATTTCTCAGTTCAAGTATTAGAAGATGAACATAGTACATGTTTCAGCCATATTGGGCCTTTGTGATAACATGTCCAAAATTGGGGCTACAGTTACAGGAATATTCTGTAATTAATCCTCATGTTCCTATGTTACCAAAACATTTAAAAATTAAAAAAAATAAATCCAGAAAATCTTAAAGGTTTTTATGTCTGTTGAAAATTGAGATCTTTAAAAAATTATATTAATTACATGCATGAGTGATCATGGAGGTTGAAAATATTCATAAAAAATATTCTAATTTATGGTTCTCAAAGTGAGTAGTGAGACAAGGAAGGAAGGGAGTGAGAAAAAAAGAAGGGGAAATGGAAGGGTAGGAGGTAGGGCAAGAGGGAGAAGGAAAGAAGAGAAAGAAAATGAAATGAAAAAGGGACAAGGGACAAGCAAAAAAAGGCAAGGCAAAGAGGAAATGCAAATCAAGGAAAAGCTTATTTTCATTTTAAATTATTAAGAGCTACAAAAGCCTCCATAAAAGCAAAAAACTCAAAGAAAATATACACTTAAGTTAATATCACCCAGGTTTTGGTACTTGAGAGGGATATTTCATAAATAGTGTATTTGGCAAATTTGTGGTAAGTCCTTTTCTGGAATCTATTTTTATTGACTTTATTCCTTCACCAGCTAAATTTTAAAATTTGGTAAATTGGAAGTAAATCAAGTCAGAGCAACAATTTTTTTCTCAGTATAAATCTATATTACAAAAGGGCAGCTAAAAGAATTTTGAAGAGTATTCCATTCTAGAATAACTTTTAAAGAAATGTTGAAGTTTAAATACATTTCATGTGAAAAACTTCCGGAAAGAATTTGGAGTGCTAAGCTTGATACAAATATTATATTTTATTGAGTTAAAAATGGTAACAGATCTCGGGATGTCAGGAATGACCTCTCTGAAAAAAACTGTTAGAAAATACTTAGTCTAGTTTTGAAATTTTAATTGGCAATTTCATAAAAATGTAAAAAGTTTGCATTTTAGTATTTTTCTAGAAGGCATTAATGTTTCTAGCCAGAAGGGAAAAATTCTATTGTAAATATTTGTCCAAGACTACAATCTATACTTAAATCAGCAATTCTTTCAACTAACAGTCCTAGATTTAAATTTAAGAAAAAGAAATTTAGCTTTTGAGTACAATGAACAGTCTCTGAGCAAGACACCAATAGGATACAAGATAGAATAAAAGAAAAAGTTTCAGCTTTAAATTTTTACCATCACCTAAAATCTTGATTTTAATAACCTAGGTATAATTAAAGTATTTCTATCTTATTGGTGGGTTTATACATTTATATGTTGAATATCATGAGTTAATAAATGTTATGTAATAAAACTGTCAATTATTTTCTCTGAATTTAAATGATCTTATTCTTTGGCTTTTTCCCCTTCAGTTTAATTCAACTAATAAAAAATGAAGCGAAAATTATAGGTAGGGTGGAATTTGTTTACTACAGAACTAAATATTTAAAGTTTTATCTTAATGTTTTACAAAACATAATATTAACATTACAACATAATAAAATAGTTTGTTACAAGTAGAAAAGTGCTTATTTTTATAGATAAGTCCTAGAAGGATTCATCAATTATGTGAATTATGTAATGCTTTATAAATTCATGTTCTTAACATTTAATTTTATCTAGATATAGTTTTTTCTGTTTTAAAACTAGATTTTTAGGAGCATGAATTTTAGAAGAATTTTATAGTAAAACTTACTGAAAAACGTGAATTCTTTGCTAGTTATATTATTAATTAAAATGAACTTTCAATGGCTAGAGAAATAAAATGGCAAGCACGGTACATTCCTTGCATATGACCAGTCCAGGTTCAAACCATGATATCCCATATGGTTCCCAGAGACTGCCCTGAGTAAAACCTGAGCACTAATGGGTGTGACCCCCAAAGCAAAATAAAATATCTTTTAATATGCTTACTGTACTTAAATAATTTTTCAAGTTATATATTTAACACATAAATCATATTAACACAATTTAAAACATCTTATTTTCATATTAACTTCTCTTCTTACCAATTGTTTTTTAAAAAACTTAAAGAATTGTGGGCGCTTTTTTGCTAATCTTTCCATACGAAGTGATATGGCTTTTGATCCTGCAAACTTTGTTATAACAATACATAGTATGTATACTGTATTGGTAAGCAATGTTTCTTGGCATAAAAGAGAAAAGAATTTATCATTTCAAAAGGGGAACAGGATAAATTTAAAAGCTTTAATATCAGCACTAGATTTAGAAAAGTTGTTATGTATTTGAATACATGAAAATATGATGGTTCTAATATCACTAGAAATTAAATAGTAGGAAGCAGATTTTCCTTTTTTTGTGTGCCAGCCAGAACTGAAATATATAAATCTTGCACTTATAAATATACATTATCTCATTGTGGATGAACCAGATGGTGGTGAAGTGAAACTCGTGTATAAAATTTTGGATACTGAGCTACTCAAGTTTTCCCTTCTCAAGGTGGAATGGAGAGTATGTTTCATCCCCTCCCAAGAGATGAGTTGGGACACCAAGACAAGAAGGTTAACACAGTCACTTTCTAAGAACCCCAAATTGTCAGCTGTACAAAATGCCAATGTCTTTATGATAAAAAGGAACAAAATATTCAAAGAAATGTCCAGTGAAACTCTTACAAAACAAAACTGAATGAGAAGTACTACGAAACTCAAGAACAGACATTTATACAGAGGATAGCAGTAACACACGGAAGATAAAGGAATAGCAAAGGTTCTTGGGGGTTCATGCAAAGGATAGATTGCCTGCAAGATTGTAAAAATTAACAAAAGTGGATAAAAGTTTTCTTCACTGTAACTATGCACCAGCAGTTCTACTGATATAGATAATATATGACATTGCTCTTGGAAGCTGCCCTTATCCACCTTTGTATACTATTTTCAGAGAACTGCCTTTTAAGCACAGAATGAACTTAAATGAAAAGCAAAATTTTAGCACTTATCAAGAATATTGTTTCCACTGTTATTGGCATTGTTAGTTGGAAAATCAGTAAAAATGTCAGATAAATATCTATTTTCTGAAGTAATTAAGATTTCCATTTAAAGAAAAGTAGAGATATTATTTTAGGATTAGGAAGACATAGAAACACATATAAAACCGAATAGTAAACATTAATATGCTTTCCTGAACATATTTCCCAGCTTGGTCCAGTACTCAGGGACAAAAACAGTGTTTCAGCACGATTTATTTCAGTCACAGATTATTTCATTATTATCTCTGATACTATTTTTTTCTACTAAAAATAGGCTTAATTTGAATAAATCTCTAAGTTTATATCTGGAGCAGAGAAATGGTGAGAATAGAACAGTGAGAGCACAAAAGCATAGATCTAATATGTATATTGCATATACAATATGTAAAGTTTTACACATGCAAACTATGGCTTCAAATTTTCTTAGAGAAAATTATTAAACATATTAAAACATGATTTTTAGGATAAATTTAAAACATAGAAAAGAATCTCTGTGCTTTTTACTTTTCTCAGTTAGTTTTAATCTAGAGAAAAGGGAAAAATACTTGGAAGCCTGCAGTGAAACCTTGAAGAACTGCATGGAGATGTAGAAGTTGCAGAATGATCTGTGAACCACCACTACCCCACAACTAGCCATATTCTCCTCTCATTGCCCCAGCCCTGGTCTTGGATCCATACACACAGAAAGATGTGATGATAAACACCAAGGAGAGAAAATAAAGGTTAAAATCATAGCAAAACAAAACAAAAAGAGATGGTTTTTCCATACATTTCTGCCTGGAAAAAATTTTCTAAGCATACTAGAGATTAATTTAGGACAATGACTGTGGTTTGCTGAAGTGCAGGACCTTGGGGCATGTTTTTGCCTCATCTTGGGATTCTTAGCCATGAATTCATTAAGATAATGGTAATCAGTAGTAAGACTGTATTATTATACTCAGACCTTTTTAAAAACTTTGAAAATATGTTTGGAGAACTGGGCCATATTTGGGTGCCCCAAGTTCAGTCCCTGATGTCACATTATCCCCTGAGTCCCACACTGAGAGGAACTCCAGAGCTCTGCTGGGTATGGCTTAAGCAAAACTAACAAAAGTATCTTTGGGTACCTGTTCTGTTGCATATTGAATATGTAAAGATGCTTTAATTGCATATAAGTAAAACATCAAATACACTGTTACGTATATTATTTTATTTTGGTGGCCACACCTGGCAACACTCATGACTCATGTCTCTGAACTTAATGGTCACTCCTGGTGGTGCACTAGGGGAATCATATGTGGTTCTGAAGTTGAACCCAGGGTCAGTCATATGCTAGCTGGAAAGTGCCCTACCAGCTTTACTATTACTTTAGTCCTAAAATCACTTTTTAAAACTAATTTTGCTTTTTCAAATTACTAAGTAGCAACGTAGCACTATAGTTCCATTGTTCATTGATTTGCTCGAGCGGGCATCACTAATGTCTCCATTTTGTGAGATTTTTTGTTACTGTTTTGGGTATATTGAATATGCCACCAGTAACTTGCCAGGCTCTGCCTTGTGGGTGGGATACTCTCGGTAGCTTGCTGGGCTCTTTGAGAGGGACAGAGTAATTGAACCTGGGTTGGCCACATGCAAGGCAAATGCCCTACCCGCTGGGCTATTGCTCCAGTCCATTGCATATAAAAGAAAAAAGAGTCAGAAATACATGTGATTACATGCCAACAAAAGTGTCCATTTTCACTAATTACAAATAAATGCAATCAAACCAACAATTAGATATCACCTGGCAGCTCACAGTAGTAATAATGACCTGCATTAAAATGATACAGGTAGGAATTCCAGGTGAAAAAACCATCACACATCATTGGTGTGAATATGGAAAACAGTTTAGAGATTTATCCGAAATTAAAAAGAAATGGAACTACTGTATGACTTAAGGATACCATTATATGGCATCTTTCCAAAGAATACAAAGGCATTTATTCATTTATTCATAAAACTCAATATGTGAGAAAATTTTAATCATAGTGAATTCTTAGGATTCTTGTGACAAGAGAAAATTGATCTTAGGTAAACTTCAAATTTAGTGAGATTATAACTAACATTACAGTTAATAAATGAACACCTTTGGGAGCTGTTTATTATGATATGTTCAATAAATATTTGCTTAATTTTATACTATTTTAATATTTAATAACCAATATTAGTTTTTAAAGTTACACTATTGAAAGTAGAACTGGGCTTCTATTCTTTAATGTGATATTAAACACACACAAGTTACATATTACATATTGCTATTGAGGATTGTAATACAGATAATATGAACTAACTTATGCTCTAAGCATGAACTATGTGCTTGATTTGAATGACTTATTACAGAAAATGTAAAATATCTTGTTAAAATATTTATACTTATTCCATGTAGAAATGACAATATCTTGGATATATTATCAATAACAATTATGTAATATTTTAAATGTGCTTACTAGAAAATATAACATTGCATATGTGGCTCATATATATTTCTACTAAATAACATTAATCTAGACATGGACTCACCAAACCTTAATGGTTAAAATAATCTTAATAATGTGCATGAGTTTGCAATATTTCAGTTACCTCTGTCTCCGCTCCAAAGAACTGCACATATTTTAGGCATATAGTAAATTTCTCTCATTATAATGAAAAATCTTTAAATTTCAAAGTTTTGATTAATTTATTGCAAAGTTTGAGTTCATAACTGGTAACTTTCATAGTATCTATAATTTAGATTACAAATTTTCATAGGATCTGTAATTTAGAGAAAACATATTTTGTCACTCATATACACTATTTTCAACTTACTCCTTCCAGTTTAGTTTTAGAGTATATCTATTTACCCAGAGCAAATATAATCAAAATGGTTTGCCTAATTTCAACATTTAGTGAGTGTTTGTGATTTGTTATCAGCCCCTACTTGTATTAATTCTTTAAATCCTAAAAACTATATGGTAGGCATGATTACTGGTCTCATTTTATAGAGAGGAAAATGGAACCATTAATAAATTAAGTAGTTTGCAAGTGGTCACATAATTAAAAATTAAATGGACCTGGGATTGAAATCCCTTCTGGTTCCAGAACTTCTGCTTCTATTATGAAGCAGAAGTTGATAGTGATTATCATATGTGTAGTTTCTATAATATCCTAGAGGATTTGGAGAATATATCTTTCTCACTAACCTTATGAGTAACTACCTAGACATGTCTTTGGACATACTACAAAATCACAGTAATAACGCCTCAGAAATTATAAGATCTAATGGTTCGCCAGAACTTGCATGTTTCAAGCATTATAATGAAAGCCACCTGACAATGGCTAGGTCTCTTTTAAAACCTATTTTAGCAACAACAAAATACATCTTGAGAACCAAGATACCAAATTTATGTGTCATTCTTTGCAGAATCATAATGGGTATACTGGCAGACTTGCCCCACATCAGGTTTGGGTGGGTGGCACTACTGTCTATATCTGCTGTCATGCCATATTTGTGCAATAAAGTTAAAATATTGGTGAGAAATCAGATAGAAGATTGGAATTTTTGTTTTATTCTTCTGTGTTATTTATTGCTTATCATCCTTGAAGATATATATATTTTTGGCAACTTAGAACAACGAATCTGGTTTATATTTCTTTAGGCTATATAAATACACCCTGTTTATATTAAAATGATAGACAAATATATTTAAGTTGGAAAACATGACCACAGAAAATATTTTTTTACTCTCTTCACTAAACACCCTGATATATTATCACTAAACATTTCCCTATGGCCCAAACAAGTTTCTTCTCATTTAACATATTCAGAGATTCTTTTCATGTGGTCTGAATGTATTCTATTGTACATGTTATTGTGGCTTTAAAATATCAAAGCACTATTTTACAAACATACCAATACTCATGTAAGTTCTAGTATTTGTAGACAATAGTTTTGTGTGTGTGTGTATGTGTGTGTGTGTGTGTGTGTGTGTTTACAGTTACTTCAAGTTCTCTGTTTTGAAAAACTACTAACCATTTTTGCTGTTTTTTTTTTAAGTGGGGAGAGTGGGGGAAGCACATTTAACTTTGTACTGGCAATCACTCCTGATAGGACTTAGGGGACCGCGTAAGGTGTCAGGAATAGAACCCACATCAGTGAGTACAAGGCAATCACCTTACCTGCTATACTATCCCTCCAGCTCCAAACTACTTATTTTTGTTGTTAGGGAGGCCACACCCAATAGTACCCAGGGCTTACTCCTGGCAATATGCTTAGAGATCACTTTTTCAGTGTTCATGGGACCGTATGTGGTGCCAGAATGGAACACGGGT
The DNA here is from genome assembly GCF_027595985.1 of Sorex araneus. Taxonomy (NCBI): domain Eukaryota; kingdom Metazoa; phylum Chordata; class Mammalia; order Eulipotyphla; family Soricidae; genus Sorex; species Sorex araneus. Next base: position 231,476,619 of record NC_073313.1, on the reverse strand, counting down.
TGGCCACATACAAGGCAAGTGCTCTGTAAATCTCTCCAACCCACAAAACAACTATTAAAGCAGATAAACAAAGAAAAAAGGGAACCAAGAAGAGATGAAATTCAGTTCAGTGTTTACCATTTGATACTGATTGCTCTGTGACTCTGGAAAAAAAAAATGGATTGCCACCAGATCCAGTTTTATAAAATTTAAATTTTTATATAAGTATGAGAGAGAAAGTGTGATATAGATAAGAATACTCTCTGTGTGTATTGTGTTAGGGGAAGACAGTCCCATAAAGTAGATGTGGGTAACTCCAGAACTAGTGCATCCTGGTCCAGGTCTTTAAATTAGATACTGAGTTAAAAAACATTCTATCCCTAGATGTTCTAAAAGGAAGTGTGGGCACAAAACAGTTGAGTAGATGTCATAGAGTGAGAGACAATTGGGTTCTGGGTTGCTAGACACTCAAACATAAACACAGAAAAGGATATTTTGAGCAGAGATGTGAATGACAGAGTTCTAAGATGTGATAAATGCATTCTTTTTGTTAGGCTGCATCAGTCAGTCAGGTTTTGGGAGTGATTGTTCAGGATCATTTATCATAGGCATCTATGATATACTACCAGATTCAACAAATAAAACTATAGCATAAATTTCATGTAAATGAAAATACTTAGAGTATGTCTCATATATTTTATGGGGTATACTTATATAATAAAAATTTACTGGGCTCATTATATCCTATCAGGTAACCCAATTTGGGAGCCTGAAACTAGAGCTAAATTCCATTATCTGTGTCTTCCCTGAACCCTTTATTTTAAATTCCCCATGTAAAAGAGACTCAGGTCAGAATATCTGGAAATTTTATAATAAAAAAAATAACTCCTTGCCTATCTCTACTTACTAGAATATGAATTCTTAAGTATAGCAGAATGTGGCCAGAGAGATAGTACAACCATTAGGTCTCATTCCTTGTATACGACTGACTCAGGTTCAATCATCAACACCTTAGATGGTTTCCGGAGTCCACCAAAAGTGATTCCCAAGTGCAGTCAGGAGTAATTCCTGATCACCATCAGGTGTGAACCCAAAACAAAACAAACAAACAAAAAGAACAGTAGCATAATAATTTTATATTAGGTTCACTTAATCAAAAAAGTTTGAGACCTAATATTTATGCACATATACATGTAGCACTGTAGCACTGTCGTCCCATCCCGTTGTTCATCAATGTGCTCAAGCGGGCACCAGTAACATCTCCATTGTGAGACTTGTTGCTACTGTTTTTGGCATATCGAATATGCCACGGGTAGCTTGACAGGCTCTGCTGTGCGGGCAGAATACTCTCGGTCACTTGTCAAGCTCTCCGAGAGGGATGGAGGAATCAAACCCAGGTCAGCCATGTGCAAGGCAAATGCCCTACTCGCTGTGCTATCGCTCCAGTTTGGGACAATAATAAATATAAATAATAAAGAACAAAAATTTTTATTTCAAAGAAAGTTATTTAGAATAAGAAATTTTACTCTTTGGTAAGATTTAATTTATTAAAGTTGTTGATCACCACTTATGGTTAGTCAATAATTTCTATCTTTGTTTCTATCTCAGAACCTTTATAACTAGGAAAGACCCACCCCTCATCTCAGCCGTGAGCTGTGCTCTCACTACCCTCAGGTTTCTGCCACCAATTGGCCATGTCTCAGTGCCCACCAAACCTAAAATCTGTGCTGCTTACTTCCTCCAATATCCCCATTTTGACCACCTGCGTCTCTTCATTTACTGGTCCTGTTGAAAATTATAACATTATGGTGACCGGTCCAACCCTTTGGGAAAACAACATAAATACTTCTCAAAAAATTAGGAAGTAAGCCTCTATCTGACTCAGCAATTCTACTTCGAGGTATCTACCTCAAGTGTCAAAAAAAAATCTCTGTTCAGAAAAGACATTTGTATTCCTTGTCATTGTCCCACTATTTACAATAGTAAACTACCTAAGTGACTAAGAAGAGATGACTGGGTACATATCACCTGTATCACTTATCATCCTGTTGCTCATCGATTTGCTCAAGGGGGCACCAGTAATGTCTCCATTCATCCCTGTCACATGCTTATATAGCCCAATGGCATCTGCTTGCTTCAGGAACACGAAGAGTCTCAAGTCCTTCATTTAGGCTCTTGATGAAGAAATCTTACCATCTCATAGGTGGGCAGCCAGAGGTTCTTTTGACGTCCCATGGACTCCAGTCGATAACAGCTCTAGTCCAGCGGTCATCTCCAAATCACATTACGTGTCTGGCCCATCTGATTTTTGACTCCTGGGCAACCAAGACAGTGTCCCTGATCCTCGATCATCAACAGAGATTGGAACTCTGGATTCTTTCTCTCACTTGAGTCAAACGTGATATTCCAAACATAGCTCTTTCTATTCCTCTTTGGGAGACCTGAGTAACACTCTTATCTTATTTTCGTATGGCCCAGGTCTCTGAGGCATATGTTAGTGCAGGAAGAATGGTGTAGTCAAAAAGATGTGCCCGCTCTCATGAACTGAGGGGTGAAGGCAGATGGAATAGAGAAGGGATCACTAAGGAGAAGATGGCTGGAGGAATCAGTCAGGATGGGAGATGTGTGATGAAAATAGGTAATGGACCAAACATGATGACCTTTCAGTGTCTGTGTTGCAAGCCATAATGCCCAAAAGTAGAGAGAGAGTATGGGGAATATTGTCTGCCACAGAGGCAGGGGGTGTATGGAAAAGGGTGGGTATACTGGGGAAATTGGTGGTGGGGAATGTGCACTGGTGGAGAGATGGGTGTTTGATCATTGTGCACTTTTAACTCAAACATGAAAGCTTGTAAATATCTCATGGTGATTCAATAACATTTTTAAAAAAAAAGAAAAAAAGAAAAGATGTGCCCAGAGCTGGAGTTTCTTTGTCCACTTAACAACTTACTTTTTCAACGCTCTTGAAGGTGTTCCATGCCACTCTCTTCCTCCTGCACATTTCTGACGACAAGTTGTTCACCATGTTGAATTCTCGACCCAGATACACATAACTGCTGCATTCAGAGATGTTCATTCTGTTGAGAGCAAATAAAACATCAGGAACAATGTTCATGAGAAAGACTAGTTCCTGACATTCCTGGGTGCATATATATATATATATATATATATATATATATATATATATATATATATATATATATATACCAGAATACAAATCTCAGCTACAAAGAAAAAGAAAATCATACAGTTTGCTATTAAGTAGATGGATTATGTTGAGTGAAGTTAGTCGGGAAAGGCAGACAGAGAATAACTTCTGTCATACTTAAGATATAAAGAGAACAATAAATACTCAAGGGAACAGAAACTGAGAAGGCGCTTTAATTTGGAAGGTCTTTAGTTTATCATGGCAGGGAGGTGGGAGAATAAGGAACCAACAATGGACACTGGGACAATGATAGAAGGAAGTTTACACTCTGGTGGAGGGTGTAGTCCTGGAATGCTTTGTGTATTTAACCCTACCATTAATAGTATTGTAAACCACAGCAGAAGCAATAAAATTAAAGAAAAAAAAAAGTTGAGCTCCTAATCCACACTTTTGCAGGTGTGTTTTTGAGGGTTAATTTCTGCTCTGCCTGGTCCCAGATGCTGCTTGGTTAGAGTTTTGTACTTAGCACAGCCTTGCCAGTTTTGCTGAGAAATCACATTGCAGCTGTGACCAGAATTTACTAGTCTTGAGCACTAGTGTGATATTGAGGATGGAAGATCCGATCCCATTCTGATTACCTGGAACTTGGAGCTCTACCCTTGGTATTTACAAATCACAAGGAATAATGATAAACCAAAGAAATACAGTTGGTTCAATAGGTGTAGGTACAGAAAAGTCCACCAAGTACCTCAGAACTTTATACTGTGCCCAAGAATGACATCAGAGCAACAATACTCTTGATCTTCTCTGAACAAAAGTAATCATTGCAAAAGAGATTTCATATATGGGGATAATGATTAATGGGAAAAATTAAATAACTCAAACAGGAGTTTGAAGAATACAGTAGGAAAAATCAGTGCAAAATGGAAGAAATAAAGCACAAACATTCATTTCTAGAATGAAACAACATCTATTTTAAAACAATTTCTGTAGTGTTCTTTCTGTTTTCCAGCATTACTAAATTAAATACTTACAAATATTTTATTTCAATCTGTGTAGGTTTTATTCTGCATTTCTCACTCTTTTTCTACAAGGAGAGTATTTATGACTTGGAGAATTTTTTTTTAAAACCATCCATGTTGTTATCTAAAGCCTACTGCAATTATTTTTCTAAATAATTAATCATTATTAATTGTAAAAGCACTTGAAAGTGTTATCGATATTAATCCTTTATTATTAATTGTGTGATTACTGTTAGTAATTATTGATAATTGGTACTACGGATTAATGATATTGATTATTGATCAATATTCATTCTAAAAACATTTTCTAGGAAGAATTCAGGAATCCAATATGAGTCTCCAATGTATAAAAAATGTGCTCTATCCCCTTCAGCTATCTCCCTGGTCACTGAGTAATACTAGAAGAATAATGTCAGAGGGAAGAGAGTCCAAAGGCAAAATGTCTGACTAATATTAAAGAAAAAAAGATGGAAAGTGATACTACCTGACTTCAAAACCTAACTATGTATATTAATTAAGACAGTATATAATTACAAATAGAAATATGAATAAAGCAAAATAGAGAGCCTAGAAATAGTTCCAACTTGTATTTGAAACTGAAACAAAAACAATACAATAAAGAGTTTCTTTTCAATAAAATAGTGGTAGGACAGTGATGGACAAAGAAACCCTAGTTATAAACCAGAAATTTGTTCTTAAAACTTAAAAATAGAAAATAAAAAGTATAGATATGATCACCAAATGCTGGTGAGTATGTAGAACAATAATGATTTTCATCCAGTGGCAGTGATTCATTACTGATGGCAATGCAAAGTGAGATTGCATTGAAAGATACTTTTCTAATTTTGTATTAAATTAAACTTACTCTTACAATATAATATGGCAATTGTATCCTCAATATTTAATCAAAGAATTTGAAAGCTTATGACAATACAAAAATCTATACACAGATGTTGATAGCTGATTAATTCAGAATTTACAAAATTTGGAAGAAACCAAGATGTCTTTCAGTGGATGGATTGATTAAAACCTGTATTTTATTGGCAAAAAAATGAGCAAAAGTTAACAAATGGCACTACATCAAACTAAAAAGTTTTTACATGACAAGAGAAACTTGGGCTAAAATTAAAATATACCCTAATGAATGGAGGGAATCAGGAAAAAGTGCTAATATTCAAGATGTATAAAGCACTCAAAAAATTTATCAACACAACAAAAGAAAAACAAATACAGATTCATGAACAGAAAATTCCATAAAGATGATATAGATGAATAATAGGCATTTAAAAAGTGTTCTTCATCACTTATTATTAGGGAAATACAATTCATAACAACAATGAGACAGCTTTACCTGTGAGAATAGCATACATCAAAAAGACTAAAAACAATTAAGTTGTTTTGGGGATGTTGTTTGTAGGGATGTGATGAAAATACAACCCTACTTCTCTGTTGATGGAATGTTATCTGGTTTAGTCTTCTTAAAATAGTATGGAGAATTCTGAAAAGAGTATGAGCAGATCTTCTATAGGTATAACAATTATATTTCTTGTAAGCTACCACGAAACACAAAAAAATTAATTTAAAAAATTTTATACACACCTGAAAAGTTTTATACACACCAGTGATCATTGCATTGCTTAGTACCATATGAATAATTTGGAAATACCCAAATGTCCAGGAACAGATGAATGAATTACAAGTTGTTATATACAATGTGTACACAATGAAAAACTATGCAGCCTTAAGGAAAATTCAAATCAGGTTATCTCATCAAGCTCATATTCTCCCTTGAACTCGAATGTCACTTGGCTTGTCTGTGTTTATTTGCTTACATTTTTCGACTCTGGAGAAGTCTGTGCTCTCTCTTGAACACAAATTTTCCCTGTGTCTCTCTCACATCTTTCGAAACAACTTTTGTCAACAAAAGGTACCTTGCAGAAAGAAAGAAAGAAAGAAAGAAAGAAAGAAAGAAAGAAAGAAAGAAAGAAAGAAAGAAAGGAAGGAAGGAAGGAAGGAAGGAAGGAAGGAAGGAAGGAAGGAAGGAAGGAAGGAAGGAAGGAAGGAAGGAAGGAAGGGAGGGAGGGAGGGAGGGAGGGAGGGAGGGAGGAAGGAAAGAAAGAAAGAAAGAAAGAAAGAAAGAGAGAGAGAGAGAGAGAGAGAAAGAAAGAAAGAAAGAAAGAAAGAAAGAAAGAAAGAAAGAAAGAAAGAAAGAAAGAAAGAAAGAAAGAAAGAAAGAAAGAAAGAAAGAAAGAAAGAAAGAAAGAAAGAAAGAAAGAAAGAAAGAAAGAAAGAAAGAAAGAAAGAAAGAAAGAAAGAAAGAAAGAAAGAAAGAAAGAAAGAAAGAAAGAAAGAAAGAAAGAAAGAAAGAAAGAAAGAAGGAAAAAAAGGAAGGAAGGAAGGAAGGAAGGAAGGAAGGAAGGAAGGAAGGAAGGAAGGAAGGAAGGAAGGAAGGAAGGAAGGAAGGGAGGTAAGTAAAATACATGTTAATGTGACTTAAATGAAATGGAGGAATATTATGTTAAGTGAAGTAAGTTATAGGGAGAAAGACAAATACTAGGTTATCTCACTCATCTGTGCATTGGTGGTATGTAGAGAATCAAGAAAAAGAAATGGAAGTTTTCAAACAATGACAAAACCTTGGTCTAGGATTACAGAACTGAAAATGCCAAGTAAGGGGAGTGAATGAGGAAGTAGACTGGATGTAACATTAGGTTATTGGTGAAGGACATAGGTTACCTTGCTGTGGGTGAGGAAAGGTAATTGTTTATTAAAATCATTAAAACGATTTAAAATGTGACCTAAACTATAGTGATTAAATTTTAATTTTTTTAAAATTTTTACAATTTAATTAAAGAACTGTGATTTACAAAGGTATTGATAGTTGAGTTTTAGGCATATAATATTTCAATACTGGTAGTGGGATTCGTGATGAAATGTGGTGATTAAATTTTTTTAAGTAAGTTATACAAAAGCTTAGAGTGTGGGGTATGAAAGGGATTCTTGACCGATTGCTGGAGGGATGCTGACACTGGTGGTGGATATGGAGTTGGAACATTGTTTGCCTGAATATCTGTTATTAACAATATTCCTGAATATCTATTATTAACAATATTATAAATCATACTGCTCAAATAAAACTGGGAAAAAATTTAAATTATTTTAAAAAGCAATTGTTTTATCTCCCTCCCACTCACCATTTTTATTGTGTTACTGTGATTTACACGAAATCACAGAAATCTCAGGTTCCTTCTTGCGTGAGGCTCATCCAAACATGTGGAGAGTGGCCTTGAGCGTGGCTGTGGCTGGGTCCGGAGATCTTCAACTGCTGAGGTTCTGCTCAGGGCAGGGAAGGAAACTCAACCCGCTCCCTCCGAGGGACCCCAGTGAAGACAGCCAGGCTCGGGGGCAAGAGGCTCTGCATCACTCTCTTCCGGGAGCTTGGTTTTATAGTCTCTGGATGTTGGCCATTGATGGGATTACACGGCTCCGGGGGGCAGTTTCTGGATGTGACCGCCTAGCTACTGGAAAATGGGGGACCTGAGTGGAAGAGTCCCAGTCCTGATCTGAGCAGCCTTGGAGATCTTGGCCCCTGGTCCTGCACACCTGGTTTTCTCTGCCGGTTCCTTCATGTGTGGCTCGTCCGAACATGTGGAGTGGCCTGTAGCATGGCTGTGGCTGGGTTCTGGAGGTCTTCATTTACTGTGATTTTCACAGTAAAGTAACTGTCTTTACTGTGGCTAGTTTCTCAGAGGGGGCAGGTTGAATTTCCCTCCTTGCCCCGAGCAGAGCCTCGGCAGTTGAAGACCTCCAGAATCCAGCCACAGCCATGCTCAAAGCCATTCTCCACATGTTCAGACGAGCTTCACACATGAAATAACCGGCAGAGGAATCCAGGTGTGCGGGATGAGGGGCTGATATCTCCAAGGCTGCGGGTTCAGGGCTGGGCCTCTTCCACCCAGATCCTTCATTTTCCAGTAGCTAGGCGGTCACACCCAGAAACTTCCCCAGAGCCATGTAATCCCATCAACAGCCAACATCCAGAGACTATAAAACCAAGCTCCCGGAAGCACGCAGCTTCAAATGCCTGATAGCCTAGATGAATGACATCTGATAGCCTAGTTCTCCCTCTTGGAGAACCTGGCAAGTTACAGAGACTTTACTGCCTGCACGGTAAAGTCTGGCAAGCTCCCCGTGGTGTATTCATATGCCAAATATACTAACAATGATGGGTCTCATTCCTCTGACCCTGAAGAGCCTCTAATGTGGCACCATTGGGAAGGATGAGTAAAAAGAGCCCTACTAAAACCTCAGGGCCTGGATGAATGGAGATGTTACTGGGCCCGCATGAGCAAATCATTGATCAACGGGATGACAGTGATACAGCAATACTGTGATTTACCATGCTGTTAATGATATTTTCATGAATCCATATTCAAACTCTACACCCAACACCATATTATGAATAAAGACAACATATACATACAATAATCCTCTCTATTACCTTTTGGGGGAACAACAACTTTTTTCTTCAGGGTTTTCAGGCTACTCTTTGGTATTTACAAAATTGGTATGACATTGTGAAGAATAACCCTTTGTTTTTTGATCAGTGACATATCACTCAAGCTCTCAGGTTTTCCTATTCTAGATATGAATTTGATATATAATGTAACAAGGCACAATAAACACAAAGATGAATTAAAACCAGACTATAGGGGAACAGATAAATGAATGAATTGAAGAAGGATCAGACATTATACTTTTTAAACTTTTTATTTTATTAGGGTTTTTTTGATAAACAGAAAAATTTTATAACTGAATCTTGATGAAAAGTAAGATCATTAAAATAATGATTATCTTTATTTTAAAATATTAAGATTTTCCTTTAAATTTCCTAACATTAAAAATAATTATCTGATCACTTCAGAGAATAAAATTTGAATCTTTATGGAAAAATAAAAGAACATATTCTTTATTCATAGGATCACTTCCTTGTCCCCCAGAAATTCAATGTTTCAGGTCTGCATATCTCTTAAAATTTGGTTTTAATCTGATATAAAACCTCTCAAAATAATTTTCCCCAATATTATCTATCTGGATTTGATCAGGCTGCCTATTAAAATCTGATTTTTTCTTTAACCGCACTTGGGATATTGAATCAGTTCAATCATAATAGCGAATCCTGGATCAAAGTTAGAATAATATCTCAAATCCATCATTAGTGCTTCAAATAACAAAAGCTGACATTTTGTGCTCATTTGCAGTCAGCAGGAATTTGGCAGGAAGATAGCAAGTAGAGGGTTTCAGAAATGTTTCACAGAACTGATGGGGTGTCTGTATGGTACCCTCTCTGGTGAAAAGCAAACTTTTATAACCAGTGTGAATAACAAGATTAAAGATGGGCACCTGTTCATACCATTCTTTTACACCTAGAAAAATGAATTTTCCAAGTTATCCTCTATGCAAGTTATATGGAATAACTGTGATATTCATATACTTTGTTATTTAATTTTTCAAAGCTTCTATAAAGTAGGTTACTTAGCTTTGATTTGTTTTTGTTTATAATAAAATTGTTTTATATAACATTTTAATTTTATTTATATTTTAATGTAAACATTTTACTTATTTTAATATAAAGATAATCATAAAAACACATTTTCTGCCATATTCTAATTAGGTTTCTCATCCCATTTTTTTTAAAGAGAAAATCAGTATAGAAACAGGTTTTTTTTTTATTGAGAAGTAATCTGTCCAATGGTCAGGTAACCAAGGCAGACAATATAATGTAAATAGTTATAGGTTATCCATTTTCCTAGGTCTTGTTTTTATGAAAAAAAAAAAAAAGGAGGAACATTTGGGGCACCGCAGGAGTTAATTCCTGAGTGCATGAGCCAGGAGTAACCCCTGTGCATCGCTGGGTGTGACCCAAAAAAACAAAACAAAACAAAAAGACAGGTAATAAAGAGAAAATGTGACAGCCTGTGAGAAGTTACCAAAAGAAGCATAATACAGATTAAGTTGGGAAGGACATGGCAAAGAAGGGCTGCAAAATGGTCAGATGACTCTTTGATAAGATGTCATGGGATGCAGAATTCTTGTAGCTCTGGGAATAAAGTACATTATTAGAAAGTAAGGAAGCACATGCAAAGGTCCAGTAGTAGAAATTGTGCTGACTAATTTTTTTTTAAAAAAATGTCTATATGACTTGAGCAGAGTGAGTTTAAGCTAGAGAGAAAGTGAAGACCAGGACAAAAATGTGGTGTGTTGTCAGATAATAGAGGGAATTGAAGATCAAACTATCGGTTTTAACTAAAAACTGATAAAATCAACTGAATTGTAGTGGAAATACATGATCTGACTTGTCATTTCAAAGGATTGATTTATCTATCATAGGTAGCACAGACCATAAGGACAAGTGTGGAAGCGAGCAAATAGCAATTTCAAGAAATGGACCATGGCTTGACCAAGATGGGGTGGGAGAGAAAATTGGAATAAAAATTACATAAAAAAAAACAGGAAACAGTTAATATAATACAGTGTGTGAGATGCTTACTTACAAGTGGCAACACAGGTTTGATTCTCAGAACCTCACACGATCTTCCAAGCATCAGCAGCAGGGACCAGTGAATTCAGAGTCAGGAACAGATGAGCACTTCTGCGTGTGACCCTCACAAAAAATAGAAAAACAAAACAAAAGAATGACTCCAAGACTTTGGTATAAGTAGTTGTTAGACTACAGTTATAATGTTTTGAGGTGTGCAACTCTGGAGAGCATGTTTATAGAGAGTAATTGCAACTTGGGTTTTGCATATGTTAATTTTGAGTTGCCTTTTATATATTGATAGTTGAGCAAAGTTGTGCTCTGATATATGTATCTAATAATTGAAGCAACAATCAAGACTGGAAAACAGCATTTGGAAGTAGCAGATATATGGAAGGTAAAGCTATGGCAGTGAGTTGGTTAGACAACCAAGGAAGTGAATATAAATAGAAAACCGAAGCATAATGAGGGTCTATTCCTGAAACATCCAACATTTGTAGGAGGGAAGGATAGAAATGATATAGATTAATGTATAAAGAAAGTAAAACTGGAGACTAGAGAGAGCTCCTTGAGTTTAATTGAAAGTCCTTTCAAGAAGGAAGAAATGATCAACTATCAGATATGATTGTATATTCAAATAAACATTAAACGAAAAGATCTACTGAATTTGGTAACATTATTGTCTCTAGTGACCTGAAAATGGATGCTTTCAGTAAATTGCAAGTAAACAGTGCTATGATGAGGAAAAAAAAAAAAAAACATACCCACTGGCAATCAAAGTCACGAGGGTGCTCTGAAATATAGCACTTTGTTGCTTCTTTGTTATAATAATTCCATCATTTCAAGCTGCCAACATGGTATCGCTGAATATGGAACTGGAAAGCGGTCTGAACTATTGGCCTTTGCAATAAGGACAATAAGAGCATAAACCACAGCTGTAGGTTTAAATAAAAAATAAGATATAATAAAGTAGACATGCAAAAATATAATTAAAGTTAGTTAAAACCTTAGTTAAAATTAATTTCAAGGAAAACCGAGTCAGTTTAAAACATTGTCTACTGGTAGTTGTTATGGCCCTCAGCTAGTTATAGTTTATGGGTACTATTCATGGCTTCAACATATGGTAAAATATGTTTCTAACATCTTAGAAATATATTACCAGGGCCAGAGAGGGCACATAGGGGGTGTGCAGAGGGTAAGGTGTTTACCTTGCATGTGGCCCTTGGATTTGATCTCCATAATCTCATTTAATCCCCTGAACAGAATTGACTTGAGATTCAATCTTGAATTTTTATAACTTAGTATTAATTACTGATATTTGTGTAATGTGCTGGATTAACTACTTTTTCTTGTCCTCAGTTTGTTAGTACTGATAACTTAAGTATATAAAAAAATGGATTTAAGCATAGAAACTACTGTTCATACCATTATTTTTTATTATTTTTTTTTTCATTTTTGGGCTATACCTGGCAGTACACAGGGGTCACTCCTGGCTCTGCACTCAGGAATTAACCCTGGCGGTGATGAGGGGACCAGATGGGATGCTGGGAATCAAAGCTGCAAGTCCGCCTCATGCAAGAAAAACGCCCTACCCACTGTGCTATCACTCCAGCCCTATTTCTTATAATTTAAAAACTGTTAGTGGCAGCATGTATTTATTCTTTGCAGAAAAAATACAAAAATAAATTTATATAATATAATAATTATAATTAAAAATATTAATAAGAAATTAAGTAAGTGAGAAATGTAGGGATTCACAAAGAGGAAGTTCTTAGAAATAAAGTTTAAATTACCTACAAATATATATACAAAAAGATGTTTAATACTATGCAAATTTAAATTAAATTAAATTTAACGATGATGTGACACTGTTCTACCTACTACGTTCACCCAAACAATTTTTAGTAAATCTAAATTGCCAGTAATACAGAAAAAAAATTCTCACCTCTGATGGGGATACAGTGTATTTAAAAGCTCAAGATCAGAGAGAGAGTACAGTATATGGATGTAAACACTTGACTTACTCCTGGCTGTCCTGAGTTTAATCCCTAGCATCTCATGTTGTCCACTGAGCCTGTGTAGGATAACATGGGGTTTGTTATTTCAGCTTTGCCACCGGGAACTTAGTTAACCTTAAAGCAATGTCCCTTGTGTATGGACATAGGAAAACAGTTAATAATATACTTTGTAACTTGGGAGCTGATTGACTCCAATAATACTTACGCTGGGGCATCTGCTTTCTCCACTCAGTTGCCCTTAATTCTAAAAGCAAGGTCCCGCTTTTAGAGACATGGAATGGACCCAGGGCAAGCTGTGAGCTTCCCTGGCACTGAAATGGGCCAGGCCAAAGCACCACAATACTCAACTATAAGTTGAGAGCATGGTCATAGACAAACGCTGTCATGATCCAAAAGTAACGACGAGACTAGGACCCTGCTGGGGTTAGGAAGACTAACCTGGCCTGAGGACTGTGGTCTAGAATATATAGTGAATGTCCTCAGGAAGAACCAAATGTTAAGTCTGATATATCTCTTACTGTGCTCATCCAGAATGACATTGCTAGAAATATTAGAAGTAAATTTACTATAACTATTTAAGCGGATTACTAGCTCAGGAAAGAAGAAAGGGACACACCCTGACACACCCCTGTTTGGACCCCACCCTTGAACGGATCTCTGAATAATCTTCTTAGATGAGATTTTGTTAATCTCCTCAAGAAATGGTCTTACCCTTCTTTGTTGATTTGTTGATGTTCAACCCACCTTTGTGTCACCACCCTATGTAATTTGCTATATTGTAGGATATCATTGGTTTGTCCTTTCTCCCTTGCCACAGAGTTTGGGCTTATCTGGTAATAATCTCTAAACAATTCTAGACTACATTGGTATGTCCTACTCCCCTTGCCACTAGGAGCTTAGTTATATCAGTCACGCCCATCAAGGTGCTCCCGAGTCACTCCCACTCCTTTGTCTATATGTAATCACTTCTATGCTCCCTTCCTCAACTAGTTATCCAGCTCTTCCCCTAATCAAACTTGGTTAATTTGTAAGGTCAGACCTTGCTAGGACAGTGAACTTGTATTGTAAGTTAATATTGTCTTTCTCCTCTCTTATGTCTTTTGAATAGTTTACTTTAGAACAATATCCTTTTTGTATGGACAAAGAAAGACAGTTGTTAATATGCTTCTGTAACATGGGATTTAATTGGCTTCGAATATTATTCACTCCTGGTATCTGCTTTCTCGACTTAAGCCTCAGCTGCCCTTACTTCCTAGCACCCCCAAAAGCAGGGTCCCGACAAGGGATGGGACGGACCCAGGGCAAGTGGTGAGATGTGTGCTACCCTGGCATCAAGATGGGCCTGGCCAAAGCGCCTAATGCTTAACTGTATGTTAAGAGCTTGGTCATGGACATGTCATGTCATGATCCAAAAGCAACGACGAGACTAGGAACCTGCTAGGGATAGGAAAGACTAATCTGGCCTGAGCACTATAGTCTGAGATCGAGATGACTCCAGGAGAAAAATTCTATAAGCTTAATACATCTCTTGCTATGTCCATACAAAATGATTAATAATATAAATACTTATATGTTAGTTGGACAAGGAGAAGAGAAACACACCCATGGGATTCTGCTCTTGGGCGGGTGTCCTGCTGAAAGAGAATCTGTCCTAGAAGAAGCATCCCCTAAGGGAAAGAACTTTACCCCCTGTTGCCCTATTGATTGTGACCACACCTATATGTAAGCCCTGATCCCTGATGCTGGGGGATTTAAGGTGGTTCGGGGAAGAAGCAGAGAGAGAGAGACGGGAGTGTATAGAGAGGAGATTGGAATAAACTGTGATCAAGACCAACCAGCTTGGCTCCATTCCTTCTTTCGCCTGCCTCATCATCACCATCAATCTCCCCGGGGTGGGGGAAGCAGCTGGAGACTACCGAACGTGGGCAGCGGGAGAGACAGAGTGCCACTGCCCTGTGCCCAGTGCCCGCGGTGCGGTGTGCCCTGCGTGCCCCCCCCTCGCCCCTTTTTCATTTTTGTATTTTTACACTATATAAACTAAGACTGTGAGGGAAGACGAGGGAGACAGAAGAATAAGACAAGGGAGACAGAAGAAGACAGGGAAGACAGAAGAAGGAGACACACAAGAGGACACGGGAGAACAGAGAAGACACAAAAGCAGAGACAGAGAGAGGTCGGAAGAGACCAGAAGAGAGACTACAGAGGCAGAGACAGAAAGACACCAGACAACACAGCAGCACACACAGAAGTAGAGCACAAGGAGGAGCCATCCCAAGCGTGTCCATACACAGCGGCTCGAGAGCCCCAAAAGCAAGTGGCGCACGCAAGAGAGAACTGCCCTGAGTGCCCTCGGACAATAGCACAACACGACACACATCTCGTCTCCCCCTCCCAAGCGAGCCACCTTTGTAATTTTTTACAAGCCTGTTCCCTCTAGGTGAGGTCTCAAAGCACAGAGCCCAGAAGTCAAACCCTGAGCACACCCAAGAATGGCCCCCAAACAAACAAACAGCTATTTGCCACTAATTAGCAAAGTTCAACCTGCACAAATCTGATGATGTAGCATTTTCTTTTTTTCCCCAAGAACTGCATTCAAGAACATTATAGAAACTACCTGGATTATCTATATTAATTTTAATTATAATCTAGGTCACACTGTCATAGTAGTGTTACATTTGTGATATTGGTGTGTATACTTACTTCACATGTATGAGAATATCTAAAAGAGCATTTTTGTAACATCAAAAAATAATCAGTAAAAACCAGAGAGATGGTAAAGGGGATAAGCCATTTCCTTCCATGTGACCACCCTACTTGAGCCCTAGCACTGCAAGTGGTCCCCCAAACAATTCCTGGAATGATCCCTGTGCATAGAGTTAGAAGTAAGTCCTGAAACAACTGGGTGTCCCCTTACCCTCCAAAAAAAAATAAATAAATAACTAGTGGTAGAAAATATAAAGAAAGGTAAATTCACCATGCAATTTTACTAGCAGTGAAGATAAATACACTACTGCTACATATATCAACTACAATAATATTTTAGAATGTAATATTAAGTGAAAGAATTAAGTAACATTGATACATAAATACATATATATGTGTGTTATGATACACGCTATAACAATTTTAAGAGGGAAGGAAATGAGATACTTACATTTGTGGTTAAATATATAAAGAGATGAAAGAGCTATAATTAATGTGATTCTAGATATGAGTTATTTCTTGTGGCAAGGAGAGATGAGAACTGAATCAGGTACAAATTTCTAATTTAGCTATGGCATTTCCAATTTAATAATAATGTTTTATGCTATAGCTTTAGTGGACAGAATATAATGCCAATTTTATGCTTTCTAAATTATAAAGTGCTTTATATGTTGCTTTATTTATTTATGTTTGCTTTTTCCAATGTATAATATTATATTGATATTATAAAGTAAATAAATGGAAGTGAAAAACCAGTAGATTATTAAATGTAACTTCAGTAATATAGGTAAACTAAATTCTTTCTAAATATTCGTAAGAATGACAAAGAGGAGGAAAATGAAAGAGAGCAAAACACAATCGAAAGCCTAAAGCATTCAAACCTGTTGACCCTGGACAATGGTATAAGATAAGGGAGTGGTCTAATTGTGTATCCACACTGTGGAGTCAAACTGATGTTGGAAGACAGCAGTATTAAGAAGGAAATGTCTTGATCAGGCAGTAGAATGGATCTAATTCAGGAGCAAGGTCAGAGATAGAATTAATATTTGATAGCTATCTGGATATTATGATAATCAACTGCAGACTAGTGAATACTTTCCTTGAGGAATTCCCTCAGGGAGAAGAAGGAAGTTAAGTAACGAAACCCTCCAACTTACTTTTCATATGGCTGCCAGAATAATATTTCTAAGTCACAAATGATCATGTCACTGCCACTGGCCAAAACCCTTAATAACTTCAGGATGATTTCCAAAGTCTGTGGCCTGCCAAAAAATGTTATTTATTTTCTGGTCATATATCCAGCCAGCCACCTCTCCTGTGACTGTCACCAAGTCTATACGCCAACCTCCCCAGAGGATCTGCCACCTTCTCCCACTACTGCATAACCTTGTGATTACTTTCCCTCCTGACTAAGGAAAGCCTCATCATCAACAGCTGGCCTACAACCTCCTGCTCTTACAACTATTCTTTCTCATTTTTCTTCCTTTTTTGCTTTACTTCATTGATCTGAGATCCCTTTGTTCTATATTACAGAAATTTATTATTCTATCTAAAATTCTTTTATTATCATTTCAGTTTTTATATCTTGCTTACAGACTGAGCTAACTCATTTCTACACTGGCATTTCTCTTTGGGTTGAAGTGGGTGTGACTAGACCACACCTGACAGTCTTAGGACTTACTCTGGTACTATGCTCAAAGATCATTCTTGTGATGCTCTTTGAGGGAACCATATGTGGAACCAGAACTGAATTAAATGGCTGCATGCATGACAAGTATCTTCAACTCTGTGATATTTCTCTGGCTCCTACCTTGGCAGTTCTTAGCTATAATTGGGGTAAATAACTCTTTTTAAAATGTTAGCTAAGTAATTAACTATTTTAATTTTATAATCATACAGTGTCAGAAAGGTTAATAGTATATAAAATTGCTAAAGAAGGTATCAGGACCAGATGAGATGCTACAGTGGGTGCAACCCTTGGCTTGCATATGTCTAACCAAGGTTCAATCCTCTGGACTGCATATGCCCCCCTGAGGCAGCAGGAGTGATCCCAGAGCTCAAAGCCAGGAGAAAGATCTCATGTACAGTATCACTGTATCACTGTCATCCCGTTGTTCATCGATTTGCTGGAGCAAGCACCAGTAACATCTCCATTGTGAGACTTTTTGTTACTGTTTTTGGCATATTGAATGTGCCACGGGTAGCTTGCCAGGCTCTGCCATGAGGGAAGGATACGCTTGATAGCTTGCCGGGCTCTCAGAGAGGGATGGAGGAATTGAACCTGGGTCGGCCGCATACAAGGCAAACACCCTACATGCTGTGCCATAGAGACCACTTGTAGGGTAAGGAATCTAACTATATTTTTAGTAATAAATATCACGAATCACAAAATCCCGTTAGTCGTAGATTTATCGAGCGGGCTCAGTAACCTCTCGTTCATCCTTTCCCTGAGTTCTTAGAAGTCTCTCTCGACTCGGCCCTCCCAACGATGTCACACTGGAGACTCTTTCAGGGTCAGGTTATGAGATCCAGCTTGTTACTGGATTTAGCATATGAATACACCATGGGAAGCTTGCAAGGTTGTCCCATGTGGGCAGGAAACTCTCAGAAGCTTGCCAATTTCTCCCAGAGGGAGAAGCAGGCTACAAGATATCGTGCAGCTGCTATGTGGCCGCACACTTCTGGTAGCTTGCTTTTAAGTCTCTGGATGTTGGCCGTTGATGGGATTATGCACACCTGGGTTCTTCTGCCGGTACCTTCATGCGTGAGGCCTGTTTGAACATGTGGAAAGGGGCCTCGAGCATGGCTGTAGCTAGGTTTTGGTGGTCTTCCGGCCGCCAGGAGCTCTGCTCAGGGAGGGGAGGGAAGCTGGAGCTCATCACCTCCGAGGGGCCCAGGGGAAGACAGCCAGGCGTGCGGGCAAGAGACTCTATGAATATAATGTAGTATTTTCAAAAGTTGATTTTAAGCTTTATAACCTGCAACTTATATAATTTATAAGGCAATGTTCATTGTTCATTGATATGCTCGAGCAGGCACCAGTAACATCTCCATTGTGAGACTTGTTGTTACTGTTTTGGGCATATGGAATATGCCACGGGTAGCTTTCCAGGCTCTGCCATGCATGCGAGATACTCTCAGTAGCTTGCTGGGCTCTCCGAGAGAGGTGGAGGAATCAAAAGGGTATCAGAAAAAAATGTATCAGGAGAGATCACGGAAGAGGAGTGAGCAAATAATAAAATATATTATTTTCACTTTAATAATGAGCTCTGACGATTGTTTCAACAAGTGATCAGAATCTACTGGAAGACTGGGACAATAAAAATTTATTTAAACATAGGGTTTCATAATCTAAGTCCCATACTGAAAGGCCTTGCAGCAAGGTCTATGTTAAATAAGGACTTTTGGAGAAGTGTGAAAGTACACATGCAAAAGACCCACTATAGAGCAATTTTCCTTAGAGACTAGAAAATGAGTTTTCATCAGTGATGACCAGTAGGCAATTACTGTGAGTGGAACTATGATGAAATTTCTACCAGAAAACAATTTTTGGTGGAAATGGAGAAGAATAGAAAACAGTTAAAAACTAGGTCAGGAACAAAGGTCCAAGAACAGAAAGCAGTGAAAAAACAGTGTTCACAGCAAATATGATAAACTACCAAGTTTATCCTTCCATTTTCTTTTCCAAATAATTTTTTTATTTAAGTGAAGAATCTTGATTTACAAAGTTATTGATAGTTTAGTTTTAGGCATATGAATTTCCATACCAATCCCACCACCAGTTTCAGTGAACTTCATTCCATCAGTGTTCCTAACACTACACACCTCTTCCCAACACTCACACCTGCTACCTTGACAGACCTCTTTCAAAGTTCTGTGGTAAAACTGAGGCCCCTGATCCTTGTTCTCTCATTACTCTCTTTCTCTTCTTGCTCTGCTGCCTTTGTTTCCTTTCCTTTTTGTCCAACTCCCTATACTCTGGGGTCAAGGCTAATCTAGGTGTCCCTCACTTTACTGCATCTTCTTTTACATCATTCTGTATACCACTGATAAGTGAGATTACCTTGTATTTGTCCTTCTTCTGTGACATCTTCCAGTTCCTATGAGGTTGCAGAAAATTGTATGATTTTGTCAATAACAATAACTTGCTTGTTGAAACTAAATTAAATTCTATTAAACATTTTTCAAAAAGCACTCCTCTCCCTCTATATTAATATAATCTAATTTTGTGACATAGTAGTTAATCCTGGCAGCGGACTGTTTTACAATATTGTGTTTACAGTGATGTTCAAAATACTATTATCTCATGAAGATAGTTACTGAAAAGAAGTTCAACACTTATTGAACTCTTTTCATAAGTGTTCAACATGTATTGGTAGTAAAACAATTATAATGCTATGAAGAATTTAAAAAGGAAAATTGTTCAAAACACATTTTGAAATGGTGTTAAAATAACAAACAATATATATCACTCATCCTCATCCTTTAATCTCTTAGAATAATTGGTTGTATGATGTGAGGCAGAGACAATCCATTTCTGACATATTAAAAAAATCTGAAAATGACATTATATTCAACATTTGTCATGTGAATTATACCAAGTAGGTATTCAATAATTATCATGACCAAACTGAGGGTGCGGAGCCTTCTTTTCAAACATTTGGTCTAAACACATTGAAGGTATAAGCTGTTTTGATATCATTTTCTAAAGCAGTTGCCAAAGAATTAAATGCTCTGTAATTAGGGTGAGTGAGTTAGGAAAGAATAAACAAACTAAAAATTGTTAGTTGATTTTAGAGAATGAAGTAGGTCCCCTGGAACTAGTTCTCTCTCAAATATTAAGTGACTCTCAGTTGCTGCTCCAGAAATCGTGACAGTGTCTTTGAATTTGGTTTCTATAAAGAAACTGGGACTTATTAAACCCACCACAGTCCCAGATTTCAGGACCATATTAGGAATTTGCAAAAGCCCAGCTCTATAGTACGTGATCCAATGGCTGCCAAAATGAATGGCAATGCTGCTGTCTCAGGATATCATTAGTGGATAGCTTCTATCTATAGATTATTTTAAAAGGTTATTTAGCAAACTGTAATTTTGTCTCATGTGCCTGGCATTGAGAAAGTAATAAAAGTTTGAGTTGCCATCAAACTTTGTGGAGAGAATACAACATCTAGAAAAGAATGAACAAAATGTAATCATTAAAATACAAGTACATACAGAGATCAGGAAAACTGCTTTTGAAATATAGAAATGGGGTGTAATAAGCTAATAAACTGAATTTAGTTCATAATGAGATTAGAGCATAAAAACATGACATATATCATGGTACATAAATATTATCAAAACAACTCTACATGATTTTACAACTAAGAAGTCCATTGACAGAATAATGAAAAACAAAGTTTTCTGATTGAAATTTTACATATCTACCCATTCATTTTAATACAAGCTAAGATCATAGAACAGCAGTTTCTATATTTCCATAAAATTCTCTGCTGTGATTTGACAGAGTTCCAGACATGTTTTATTTTCCAATATGACAAACTGGCCTTTCATTTGTATTATTACCATTGTCCTGAAAAATAATATAGATATATCCTATTGTTGGAGGACTTAGAGGCAGAATTTTAATGAATCATTTAAGCCCATATATCTTAGAAAAATCCCTTCTGGAAATATAAATCATCAAATAACTGTGACCTCCCACTCCGTGTCAAACCCAGTCCTTGACATTAGCAGCAACAGATATATAAAAAGAAAGGCACGGTTGCTGCGTTGAGGGTACCTATAGTCTACTGAGGAGGAGGATATGCAGAATGTAACGGATTGACAGAGAAATAAGAATCTTACCAAAGTTGAGTACGGGACACAGTAGGATAATGTAGTAGAGTATTTAACTTATGCCTGGCAAATAAAAATAGGTCATATTTGCAGCTGATAAGTACTTAACCCTCCCTTTTTTATGATTAGTGCACTGTTCTCTTCATTACATTACACATAAATATTTCAAGTCTGTAAAATTTTAATACCCTATCATCTTCCCAAAATGATTTGAGGTAGCTAATATTTCATTTGGCAAATAAGCCTTAAATATCTGTAAGGCAAATATTAGCACGTACAGTAAACTTAAAACTAGTTAAGCAAATCGAATCTTTGTTGCTAAATTGAAACACAGTTATACTTTCAGCTCCCAGAAAAGAGCAATGAAGTCCTTGTGAAAGGTGCAGATCTACGCTTTCTCACGTGCACTGCACTTTGGTTGAAGGTCTGTCTAGATGTCTGCTGTAGCAATAAATATTTTTCATTTTCCACATGACAAGCATTTAATTGACAATGTGAAAAAAATGCTACTAACAAAAAAAAGAAGCTATTGGTCGTTTCCTCCAGTTTTCTATCATCAATTATCTTACCATTCAGAATACCATAAAATATTCAGATCACTATGTAATAAGAAGCTGGAGATGTATGCCATTGTGAGGGAGCATATGTTCAGCAGCAAATGCTCTGTGACCTAGGAAGTGCGTCTTCCTCTCCTAACACATGCCTTGGACAATCTTAACAGAAGTTCTGAAGTGGCAACCAAAACACACTTCCTTCCCGACAGATGATGCATCCTGTCATTTTTTAGAAAAGTGATTTAATCATTTCAATGAAATGTTCTTTGAAACAAAATTAAATGTTAGCAGTTCACATACTTTATACCTGACTCTCTGCTTCTTCCATTCACTAGTTTTGCAGACAAGAATCAACAGAAAGAAGAGGGAAAACAAAGTTCTACATCTTTATGAAAAATATTATATATATACATGTGTATACATGTAAGTGTAAAAATTTTTTATCTTTCTGGGGCTTTGTCTTTTATTTTTAATCTGAAGTTTTAGAACAGTTAAGGACTTGGTATTCAATTTAAGAAAAAAGTACACGACAATCGTATAGAAAGAAATTTGGACTTTGTCATGTAGCTCTAAAAATGAAAGCTAGAAGGAAGTATAGGAAACATTGAATTAGTTCTCTCTTTATTAATGAAAAACTGGAATTAAAAGCCTTAAAAAAATCTGCTGCAGGGTACAAAACAAACAAGGGGCAGAATGGAGATCAGGTCCCCATAGTGACACCAGGCTAAATTCCTCCAACAGAGCTGGTAGTTACAAAACTACTTTCTATTTGAAAATATGATTGTTTTAAACGAATAGATAATAATTATGACTTGTAGGATAACATAGCCTCAGGTAGTTTAGGTTTATTGGGTTACTCCCATCACATTACTCCCATTCCTCTGTGTTTATTTGTAACTTCTTTCTTTGTGTTCTGTTGACTTGTAAATATTGTTTTCCTCTTCTCCTTGAGTACTTTACATAGTTCATTCAGAGCCAAGTCCTTTTGTATGGGCACAGGAAGACTGTAGCAAATGCTATACTTTTGTAACCTGGGAGTCATTTGACT